>NW_022282472.1:0-7510 GCF_004355925.1 Anarrhichthys ocellatus
ATTGGAGGCTTTTCGAGCATGAACCGCCTTTTTAAGGTCATGCCACAGCATCTCAAATCGGATTCAGGTCGGGACTTTGACTAGGCCACTCCAAAGTCTTCATTTTGTTTTTCTTAAGCCATTCAGAGGTGGACTTGCTGGTGTGTTTTGGATCATTGTCCTGCTGCAGAACCCAAGTGCGCTTCAGCTTGAGGTCACGAACAGATGGCCGGACATTCTCCTTCAGGATTTTTTTGGTAGACAGCAGAATTCATGGTTCCATTTACCACAGCAAGTCTTCCAGGTCCTGAAGCAGCAAAACAGCCCCAGACCATCACACTACCACCACCATATTTTACTGTTGGTATGATGTTCCTTTTCTGAAAGGCCGTGCTACTTTTACACCAGATGTAATGGGACATACACCTTCCAAAAAGTTCAACTTTTGTCTCGTCAGTCCACAGAGTATTTTCCCAAAAGTCTTGGGGATCATCAAGATGTTTTCTGGCAAAACTGAGACGAGCCTTTATGTTCTTTTTGCTCAGCAGTGGTTTTCGTCTTGGAACTCTGCCATGCAGGCCATTTTTGCCCAGTCTCTTTCTTATGGTGGAGTCATGAACACTGACCTTAATTGAGGCAAGTGAGGCCTGCAGTTCTTTGGATGTTGTTCTGGGGTCTTTTGTGACCTCTTGGATGAGTCGTCGCTGCGCTCTTGGGGTAATTTTGGTCGGCCGGCCACTCCTGGGAAGGTTCACCACTGTTCCATGTTTTCGCCATTTGTGGATAATGGCTCTCACTGTGGTTCGCTGGAGTCCCAAAGCTTTAGAAATGGCTTTGTAACCTTTTCCAGACTGAGATCTCAATTACTTTGTTTCTCATTTGTTCCTGAATTTCTTTGGATCGCAGCATGATTTCTAGCTTGAGGATATTTTGGTCTACCTCACTTTGTCAGGCAGGTCCTATTTAAGTGATTTCTTGATTGAGAACAGGTGTGGCAGTAATCAGGCCTGGGTGTGGCTAGAGAAATTGAACTCGGCTTTCCAAAGATGTGATAAACCACAGTTAATTTATGTTTTAACAGGGGGGGGCAATCACTTTTTCACACAGGGCCATGTAGGTTTGGATTTTTTTCCCCCCTTAATAATGAAAACCTTCATTTAAAAACTGCATTTTGCGTTTACTTGTGTTATCTTTGTCTAATATTTAAATTTGTTTGATGATCTGAAACATTTAAGTGTGACAAACATGCAAAAAAATAAGAAGTCAGGAAGGGGGCAAACACTTTTTCACACCACTGTATATAAATAAATATATATTCCAATTATACCGTAGGAATGTGCAAATAAGTATTATTGATTGATAATCATTAACATTCTCAAGTGGTGGCTGAGCTGAAATTTATAGAATCCGTGGAAGCACAAAATGCAAACAAGACCTCAATAAATCAACATCCTCTGCATATGTCAAGAAATAAGGGAAGTCATGAATCATTTATATTTTCAACATTTGTTTTACATGCGTTTCAGTGAGTGACACAGCCCACTGAGTTATACATCCATCAATAATTCATTATCGTCCATCATGCAAGGCCAGACTCTCACTCACCTGTGAGTTGATGATGCGGATGGTGGTTTTGTTTCCCACGTCTCGCTCATATCCCTCCGTGGGTGCTGTGTTGAACCGTAAGACTGCATCATGAGTATCTGAAAGAAAAAACGCAGACCACATCACTTGAAGCAGGTAATGAATTGGCCTTGCAGTATACATGTTATTGCGTAAGTACACAGGAAATATGAAAACTAAAGCTGGGTCTCTGTGTCTGTCTGTCTGTCTGTATACATATACACATATACATACACATATATATACACACACACACACACACACACACACACACACACACACACGCGCACACACACCAAATCGTGGTCTTAATCTTGTGAAATCATCAAAAGGAAAACAAGAATATATATAAAACTTTTTTTTAGGTTTCAAACTCTGGAGTTGCTCAGATAAATGCAAACTGGGACAAACCGAGGCAGAAAAACATACGTAAACACCAATTTCAAATCAAGTTTCACATCCGCAAGAGCTCGTCAAGGTCCATATTTGATCAATGCATGCATGATGATACAGATCATCAAAGTGTCTGTGGCAGAAGTCACAATGACAACACGCTCACTACAGTGACGCAAATCATGATGTGACCGTTAACAACGATGTCCTTCAGGCTTACAGACATAACCAAAGTGCTCTCAAGTGGTTGGCTCCTGAAACTGATGAACCACCATAAATACAAAGAAAACATTACAGTTTCACCACCAATTCTGTCCACATTTTGGTATGTTTTGTACATAGTGTCCCTCACAGTTCACGCACCAACATGAAATCCTCAGCTTGATGGATGGTCGTAGTAATAATTAGAAACTTGTAACGTCTGCCTGTCTGTGGATCGATCCATCAGTCCCACAGATGCTTCTCGTGCGTTTATCTGACACCAGAATGGATGATCCTACAGCTTTTGATCCGATACTCCATCACTGCAGCCAGTTGACTGTTACGCCACCGATTGGCATTCACAACAACACGACCTATTGCAAACACTCAAAACGTACTCACTAGCTCGACATCGAGTTTGCTCTCCTGCTCCAATACAATACTGTAAACATGTCTGTTTCTTACAGGGCTAAACCGGACTGATAGATATTCAAGAATGTTTTCTTAAAGCAAATTATTGTTTTTTATATTTCATCAATTAATTTTTACATTTATGATTTGTTCTTTTCGTCTTTTTTTCAGTTATTCATTTTTTACAAATATGTATTGATGTCATGTAATTATTATTTTTTTAATTACCATTTCTAGTTTGTATTGTTCCATGGTATTTTGTTTTTCATGTTTTGATGCACCGACTAGTATCGACTGTCTGAAGACAAGTTTTATATGTCACATTCATGTTTGCCATCAGTGTTACTCATTTCTTTAAATGCATGTTGAGAACTTTGAAATTAACTTAAGTCAATGAATTGTACTACATAAATAAATGTGCCTTTGCCTGATGTGCACCTCGGCTTTTATCAGCCGAGTGTGGCCATTATTACATACATATACACTGTTATAGTACTGCTACTACTTTACAGAATAAAATAATGATCAATCAAGCCTACTCATAAATACTAATAGAAAGGCCTACATACTGTTAGTCTCTTCATGGTGAGAAACCCACCAGGACTGCTTGAGTGACATCAATTATGGAACATGGCTCGGGGTACCTGTTCCAGCTTGTCGAAATGTGTTCATGACAAATCATTTCTATGGATATTTTTTCACATAGCCAGTGATTGTCAATCTAATCATGCTGTGGCCCCTTAAAATGAAGCAATGCCTTTCTCATGACCTCTGGCCCAGGCGGCAGAGTGGTGAGCAGTTTAAACAAAACATTTGATTCCTGCGCGGAGAAGCCCTGGAGGTTTCTAACCGTCAAGTACTTCCGGAGAAATTCAAAAAAACATATCCAAATATCAAAAGTAGAAAATACCAATGTCCTGTATTGCACTAAATTTTTAAGTGACTCCCAGGTACCACTTCCACATATTTGCAACATGAACATGTTTTTCTCACTATTTGCCACTACACTTGTTCATTGGTTTAACCTTAACCGGACCAGGATCGATATTCAACCCTCACCTCGTTTCCCCGATTGTCTTCTTTCTATTTCCATGACTGCAATGTCTCATGGGTGAAAGCCACTTCACATTTATTTTCCACAATGTTTTTTTTTTTTTTTTTTCCAAGAACAGAGGGATTTTAATGGGAGCAGTTGGTCTTAAAAACACATTTGAATTTGTTTAGCAGCATTTAGTGGCCGCATCATTTTGCAATACGCACCAGTTTAGTCGTACAATCCAACTCATGCTCTCAAGAGGGCACTGCTCCCGTCTTATAGTATTCATAACAACCAGGTGTTTCTATATTTCTGGTGACTGTGTATACTGCATTACAGACAGAACAACATGTTAAAAGCTGAGAGTTGTTAATATTAATGGATAAACGCAAAACGTGGCTTTCTTTAACTGTAACCAGACAAACAGGTCAGTCCACTGGTCTGGTTCAGGTTTATAGGACGTGTTGTGCTTTCGACATCAGGAACTGCCATAAAGTATGTGAAGCTGGCGACACATACAGTGATTAAACTACAGTATCACAACACCATTATTCATACTCCGCCATAGAGAGCTTGATTCACTTAAAGCTTAAGAGTACATTTGTCAGTGTCTGAGATTAAACGTGATTATACTGCTCCTCTGTTGGTTCATGTCCAACATGTTATTTTCCTCTTGCCACATGATGAATGAATTTTACAATGTTGGCTTTCAACTTTATACAACTACCCCTGGTAGCTGCAGGATGTATGGATGCAAACTTCCATGTTGGCAAATAAAACCAGGGAGAGGCAGACAATGTCATTAGCAGGCTACTGGGTGTGTTGCAGCAGATTAAGTGAGTTTGTTTTCCACCAAAACAATTACATTATTCCGGTTTCAATCATGGCTCCTCTCTGCTGATTACCTTAAATTAGCATTGTGTTAACTGAAAGGACTGCTGAATTTAAAAAAAAAAAAAAAAAAAAAAAAAAAAGTATTAAATGGCTTTGCTCCAATTACATTACAAACCTGTTAACCCATTATGTGCCCGAGAGCTCAGCACGGAATATGTTGGGTGTTCGGAGTATGTTGAAAGAGTTTTACCTATCTCCATGCTTGGACACACATCTTCACACAACATGGAAACGTTCTTGTAATTTTCAACCATGAATGCTTTTGTCACCATTTTGCAGCAAAAGCATAAACAAAGAGGGACAGCAGGCTGAGGCTTCACCAGCACAGACGGAGGGGATTTACTCATCAATACCAAAAACTATGATCTCAAAAATGACCAGTGAGTTCAGTCAAAACGATTCATCAAGAACAATAAAACACTATAAACTTCACAACAATAAATAATTTCACTGATTAATGCTGTACGTGGTTCCGTTATTTTCTCCATCCCTTGTGTTCTGGGGATGCAGTTTATCCTGTACACCACATGATGGCAGTCACACATCAAACACACTAAATCAAAGCCTCAGTTACAAAGCTCCCACAGTGTAAACACTGCTGCAGCCACTGGGAAAAACCCAATAATCTAAATGTCAGTCTGCCTGCAAATGGCACAGAAAAAGAATACGATTGCCACCTTCATCTTTCGGCTATTTGTCACAATTCACAGATGCAAAATGTAGGTTTTGATGCAGTGCAGCCTTTTGGGAAGGACAGCAGGGTGAGAAGAAGCAGACAGAAGGGGATCAATTCAGTTTGATTTCCGGTTAATAAAGCCGAGCCTGAGAATTGATGTAACAAAGTCAAGCTTTTCCAACACTGTTCAATAATTAATCAGCTCCAGAACATTTATCTCATTCGTCAAGTCATTTAGTCCCGACAAGCAAAATCTCTTTTCTTAAGAACTGAATACCATGATGATGACACACTGAACCAATACCCTGAAATAAAGATTCATGCGTTTCCCCCTCAGATAATAAACAGTCATAAATTACATTTCTTTATTTGACGACTTTCCAATATTCTCATAACGACTCTCTGGGGGCGTATTTGAAGCTTCAAATTGAATATTACAAGGTATGCATGTTCAAAATAGAGAAAACAATGATGCAGGTGTGGTGCGGAAGAGACACATTCACTTGCTTTGGTTAGGAGCATGTGCATATGGGTCACATTATTGGATATAAACCAACAACGAACATGGCAGGATGATGATACATCAACAGGGATTAACAAGCACCTGCAGAGTTTAAAGGCCTGCTGCCCAAAACTGAAGACTGCCTCTCTTTTCTTTGCTTCTAAAAATAAAACTACCACTCAGTCAAATGTTCTTCTTCCTCCAGCACTAAAAGAGAAACCTGAAATATAAAAAACACCTCAATATTCATCAATAAGCCAAACAACCATTTAGAGGTGTACTTGAATGCATTTTAGAGTCTGTAGATCACAACTTTGCAGAAAAGCTGAACTTGTAATGTTCAGATTTGTTTAGTATCAAACGTTTTTCGTTCAATGAGTGAAGGCAACAGTGTTCCAAGACTGCAGCGCTGACACAGCTCCACAAGTTAATCCTACTGGGACCACAGGGTCAAGTGCAGATGTAGGTTTGCATCACTGATGCTGCATCTGATTTTCAGTGATAGTTTGCTCTGCTTCTCTTTTTGGGACAATGCTATCCGGTGCAGCTCGTGTCTATAGAACGCTGTCAGTATACAGACGTATTATGTAAATGTGTAGGCACAAAGCCCGAAGCTCTTAATATTACAGCTTTTCCTCGCTTTGAGTAGATTAATTCACAAGAAAATGCACGGAAGCTATACGTTATGTGAAGGAGCCTGATTGGTTACCAGAGGGGGGGGCTCTGCTTTTTTCTAGTGAACCATCTGTCACTGAGTTCACACTCTCCCCACTTACCAAATAGCTGCCAAAGCCTCTAAACCGAGAGCACACACACACACACACACTCAAGCACGACATATACCCTGCTCGGCACACGCTCAAGCCTGTTCATCAGCTTGACAAGTTAATCAGTAAATGCCATGCAAAAGAAAAAAAATTTGTTGCAGGATTATAGGTGCAAGTTCACCTTTAAAGTTCAGCATCTTATTCATCATGTATGTATAATGCTGGACTTATTGACCAGCCACAGTAAACATCTTAACGTAGGATCTTAGTAATCTTGTTATACCTGTACTATTCAGGTAGAGCTATCTTACACTGATGCACTGCAGTGCTTTTTTACGATTTGAGAATGTATGATACCATTTATTTATTGGCAATAGTATTAATATTTAGTGAAGAAAAAAATACTGTGACAGTTCTGCCCATGACAATGGACCTCAAATATGAATTGTAGGAAATATACTGGGAATTTTGTTGGTTTGAAGAACTTGAATCTTTATTTTCATGCCCACTTGAGCTTTCTTTCGTGCCATGAACAGGCCAAAACGACCACACACGCACAAGAAATATCCAAATCTCATGCAATGAAAGTTACTTAAATTCCAGTTTCCTTGAGGGAGAGCCCTTTGTGCTTAAGGCAATCTGAGCTTTATATATATATATAGTCATATATTAAATATGGTAAAACCTGCGTGCATTAAAGGAGATCAACCTTGTTAATCGTGTATATTTCAGTGACTACACGGCGTTTCCTCTCGTGATATTAGTCAAATGTACATGCAAATGTTGTGCAAACTCGAACCAAATTTAGTCTCGTTAGCAGTACACCACCCGTATTGTATTTTCCATCTCTCTAGTAGAGCTGAAACTTCAGTGGCCTTTCATGTGCATCATGTACAGTGGTGTGAAAAAGTGTTTGCCCCTTTCCTGATTTCTTATTTTTTGCATGTTTGTCACACTTAAATGTTTCAGATCAACAAACAAATTTAAATATTAGACAAAGATAACACAAGTAAACACAAAATGCAGTT
>NW_022282473.1:5000-7504 GCF_004355925.1 Anarrhichthys ocellatus
TTTAACTTCACAAATAAGTGTCAAATGAGAGTGAAGAAGTGTGCATATGGAGGAGGTCAGGGTGATGGATGAGTAAATACAAACACAGGGCTTTCACCAGGACACTGCTTGTGTTTTCACTTTGGTTGCCTGAATATAACCAAGTCATTTAAATGTTATAGTCATTTTAAGAGTAATGATGATAATGAGGATGATGTTTTGTTGCCCAAACTTTGTTTTTTTGTTTTGTTTCAATTTAAAACATTAACCATGTGTTCCAAACTGTTTCAAACTACCATCGTAAACTCGGAGACAATACCTTTCCCTCGAAATGTAACTAAAAGTGCAGTTTAGTTGTATAGGAAGGTAGTTTTGTAGGAGTCAGGGTTTCTCTGTGACATCACCACATCCCTGGTTCTCAGCGCAGAGCTTTCCTTGTGTGTGTATGTGTTTCTGGCCTCTGGCATAAACTAGAAGCTTATGTACAAAAGGAATAATGTTGAGCAGCTAACAGTAGTCAAAAAGACCTCTGTAAATACTGGACCACAGTGAGAGAGAAAGGACTGGTTGATACTGAAGGGATACACACACACACACGCACACACACACACACACACACACACAAACACACAAACAAACCCATGCACAGGGTTGATTCAAGGCACACAGAACTAATTGAAAGGCAGATGACAGTATTTATTATTCATGGTTCAGGCCTCTGTGTTGGTGGTGCATTTATTTACTGACTTTATTTGATGTGCTGCCATTTGCATGGGCGCCATATAATTCCTGTAACACTCGGCTGGTAAGAGCCGCGGCTTTTAGCATGTTGGTAACTGTTGGATACAGGTATTGTGTATTTATCTGTGCACACAGAATGAATAAAAAGCAACACAGTGACGATTATTTCCTGTTTTTCCCGTGCAGTTTAGTGTCTCAAAGTGCACCCCACGCTATGGGAATTCATTCTGTGATGAAGTTAGTGTGTGCTTTGTGTATCTTCTTTCTTATTAACAGAAGTTGACTTTAGGGCAGACTGGGAACAAGTAATGATCTTTTGATGGGTGGAGAGTGAGTGCTCATGTATTCACACAAATGCTGAGACAATTACTCAGCCGATATGAGAGTCAGACTGGGAGTGGGTGTTGACTTGAGGAAGATCTAATGGTGAGGTCTCTGACAGAAGCCTCACTTAGAGCAGATCCCCCTAGAAAAGCCAGCTCTCTTATTATCAACGCTGACTTTCATTTACCAGCCAGCAACTGTACCGTACTGTATTTTAAAATATATATTTATTGCTTTGCTGTGGCAGAAAATTGCCCAAATTTGATGAGAACGTGCACTTGCACTCAATTTTCCACACGTCCGTCATCCAGGAGCTATCAAAGCGACGTCAATTAGGAAGAATGCGAAGCGAAGGCATCATTTATAATCGAAAAAATAATCACAAAACATTCAGCCCCTGAGGAATCCGCAACACAATTTGGCTGTGCCACAGATCTTTCATTGTAAACCCCCCCCCCCCCCCCCCCCATCTTGGCTGTCACTCCCAGTATCCGTTCCCACTCACATCTGGGAGCTATCAGGGGCTAATTAGCAGGTAATCAATGTTTAATTAAAATGGGGTTGTTAATTAAAATGACTGGTGGAAGGGTTTGGGACCCTGTTGTCTCCCTCTCACACCTCAGGCGTTAATATGGCGCTGCTCTGGGGGAAACACGGTGAGATCCGCTAAACTGTAACTTTGGGAACTTCTGAAAGAGAGTTCGCAAAGCTATTAAAAGCAAATTGAATTGAAACTCTCTCATCAAGTTGACAAGTGAAGAATTGTGCAGCCGGTGTTTTCATAAAACCCTGAGGTATCATCACACTCTGTTGTATTCATGGACCTGACCTCAGACTTTGTTTCAGTTGTGATATGTGATGGGCTCAGTACAAGATAGAGAATAGAGCAGGGGCTTCAACTCAGCGTAGGACAATATACTATAAATGACCTCATGGTGGAGATATTTTCTTCTGGGTGCAGTTAATCCATACTTGTAGAGGATGACGGATGGCCTTTTGACTTGTTTTTAGTGGCTGTGATTGAATACCAGCCTCGACTGTCTTGTTTCCAGTTGAACAAATGAGTTTCAGTGTGAGTAGCCACCAGCGCTGGGGCTGCTCCTTCAAAATGAGATATTTTTATCCGCTGCCTCTGCTGGGAGTAAATGGAAGTTTGGTGAGAGAGGGAGAGGGAAGAGATTTCAAAGCGACACACAAACAGAGCAGCGTGTGTGTGTGTGTGTGTGTGTGTGTGTGTGAGGGGATGCAGCCATCCCCTGGCCATGCCAAGACGCTGTATTTTTAAGCCGGAGCTAATTGGAAACAGAGTACAACAGGTCCCTCATAAGAAAAATATCCCCTTTATTGCAGCCAGTGATTAATATTGACCTTTAGCTAAGGAGGACAAGTGCTTAAGCTGAGAGGGAGGCAGACAGAGAGGGAGAGAAGAGAGAAAATGACAGAGAGAGAAAGAAGAGAGG
>NW_022282474.1:0-7501 GCF_004355925.1 Anarrhichthys ocellatus
TCAGGTAGGACTCAGGTAAGACTTATGTATGACTCAGGTAGGACTCAAGTAGGACCCAGGTAGGACTTATGTAGGACTCAGGTAGAACTTATTTAGGACTCAGGTAGGACTCAGGTAGCACTTATGTAGGACTCAAGTAAGACTTATGTAGGACTCAGGTAAGACTTATGTAGGACTTCTGTAGGACTCAGGTAGGACTTATGTAGAACTCAGGTAGGACTTATGTAGGACTCAAGTAAGACTTATGTAGGACTCAGGTAAGACCTCAGTGAAGGATAGGATACACTGAGCTCAGTGGCGGGCCGTGCATTTTATACCTAGGCCTTTACTGTTGTCCTGCAGCTGAAATACCACATTATAACCACATGATGGCACCACATATATTATCAGTTTCTAAGGCTGTAACTATGTACGTATTAAATGTACGTACCGTTCGGTACGAGAATTGCAATACGTTTGAATAGTACTAGAGCATCTGGAAAATGCAGAAGCTTATATTCAGGAGAATATAATGTTTTCTGCGCTCATGGAGGACAGTGGTTCTCAGCTGGTCTGGCTGTGGGACCCACCATCACTCCTTAATGACAAGTCGCAGCCCAAAGAGATTGTCTTATGATTTTACTTTCACAACTTGAGCATTGTACGTATTGCTCTGCAGTGTCTTTCCTCGTCTCAGCCACCTGTGTCATGGTGCATCTCACTCAGTCAGAATGCCCATATTTGATTGGCTGAGCTGCATCACGTGATGTGATTCACTACCCGACATGCCTCTGCTGTTAAGTTTCACGATAGTCACGTGCTCGCCCACTGACCAATCACAGCGCACTCTGCACCTCGCGGCAGACACTGAGCTGCACTAATGCTGACTTCATTATAGGCCAGCGAGCAGGCTCTGATACGTCAAAGAATACGCCCAACATGTCAAACTAAAGATCTGATTGGTTGAAGACTATGACAATCAACAATATCGTCCCCATTCACTTAAACTGCACATGGATGCACTTGTGAGTCTGCAGGCCTAGGGCCTCTGTTCTTACCTAGAGACACAGAGGTGAGATCTGATTGGATAAAAGCTCTACTTAAAACAAGCTGCACTGGAAGCAGAGCAACTGAGGAAGACAGTAGCTGTGCAATGAGAACATAAGATAATGGGGAAAATATTTTTATAAATTGTAATACATGTAGTGTATTTAAGAACAATTATTAAACTATAAAATAGATATAGCTTTGTGATTCTGTTTAGGCCAGCAGAGAAGGCCTTGCAGGCCCTGACGGCCCACCACTGACTGAGCTCCTCTATCCTCTTCTCTCTCTCCTCTCTCCTTCTCTATGAATTTTTGTCCCATTAATGCACATTATTAACTTTGCTTCTTCCTCAGAGTCTTTTGTTTTCTCTCCTCACAGGTTTCCATGGATCCTGGATTTATCTGGACCCTCGTCCTGACACCCACTGCTATATCATTAGGGCCCGAGCACCGACGTAGTCGGAGCAGAGGACCTATTGTTATTCTAATGTTTATTATTGCACGTGTTTCGTCCCAAAAAGGGTTAGGGTTGCCGTGGCGACGCATCCTTCGTCATGAAAAACTAAGGTGTTTTTGAGGGGCTAAACATGCTCAAAACATAATCAAACTTGTCACACACATTTAAAATCCTGAATGTAGTTATGTAATGTGATTTTAATGCTTCAGAGTGGCAAGTCAGCACGATAGCGCCCCCTACAATATTTCTATGATGCAGCCCTCGCAGTATGTTTCACCTAGATGTATGAAATTTGGTAAGCAGGTGTATCACATGTAGACTTAAAAAAAGTCTTAGGGGTCTAAGCTCTAAACCCAACCGGAAGTCAGCCATTTTGAATTTTGTATGAATTTCTCGTGTTTTTTTCCATTTCCAGGTGCTGTACTACGAACTCCTCCTAGGGAATTAATCCGATCAGCTTAGAATTTGGTCAGAACAATCTAAAGACCTTAGCGATTAAAAGCTTTAGGTTTCATCGAACGACGTGGATATGGTGTGATGGCCATTTTACATGGTTCGCCATCATCCATCAAGCTGTTGTAACTCGACTGTAACTCGACTGTACTTTGTCAAAACTGTCCCAAACTTGACATGCTTGTTGACTGTCATGGCTTTAGGACTTCTGCATGCCAATATTAACTCATAGTCATAGCGCCACCTACTGATAAGCACGGACGTAAGCAGGATTCTATAAATACAGCGGCCCAAACACTGAACTTATTGAAAGGGTTTGTGGGCACACCATGAGAAAAATACTTCTCTGATCTAAATATGTGCAAACTAAGATGCTTGGAGAGCAAACGTTAGATAACAGTGGATTTTCAAACCATGTCAGTGGGCATTAGTATAAATGATCTGTCCAGAGCTTCTTCATGACAATCAGGTTAAACGTTATAATGAATGCTTCACACTACAATCTAAAGTTACAGAAGAGCTTAAAATGAAAACAGTGTTAAATTACAGTGTTCAAGTAACAGCAAATGGCACTACTGTTTTGTTAACTTTCATGTAAGTCCAAATACAATCAGCAGGACACTGCAGGGAGTTGAACCCCATCCCAGTAAAGTGACAGTCTGTTATGTTGCAAACACTGAAGCACATTCACACACATTCATTTTCTTAATGATCTTTAAAGGCTTACATTTATGATTGTATCGGAGGTACACTCTAAACATTTGAGGCTTAAGACCTGGCAACATGATCTTGCTACGCTGCTGGTCGACACCTGAAATATCATCTCACATTCACAGCTGCGTCACCCAGAGTCCTTTCAGTACCCTCGACGTGCGTGAAGTTGCGAGGGCCCGATCAATGCTGCTCGCAGCTTTAATTATCATTAGAATTCTACTATATCCACTGCTGCTGTTATTACTAGTAGTCATAATGTTTCCATCATTATTCTGCTTACTACTGTTATTATATGAATCATTTCTCTCATATGCATTGAATGTGTTGTAACTGTGTTGTTCATTCTGTACACATGACATCACACTTCTGTCCATCCTGATAGAGGAGGAGGATGATTATGATGAGGATCCTCCTCTGTTGATCTCTGAGGTCTCTTCCTCTTTTCTCCCAGTTAAAGGGATTTTGGGGAGTTTTTCCTGTTCTGATGTGAGGGTCAAAGGTCAGACGATGTCGCACGTGTTCAGATTGTAAAGCACTCTGAGGCAATACAAAATAAATTGAACTGAATTATCTTGCACATATTTGTCTCTGTAGGCAGCAGGTAAGTCGTTTCACTGATGCTAAATAATTACAAATGACTAAAATATGAGTTCTGTCTTTCCTGAGAGAATTAAATCAGGAAAAAGAGAGCTTTATTATGGTGTCGTTTGTGTTTCCTTGGTGACTACTAGTAGGAGTCACTGATGCGCCTCATGCTCATGAACCTCATGCTGCTCATGTCCATGTTCATGACGTTCCTGTACTCTCCAGGCCTCATGTACATCATCCTGCCTCTGTACTGAGGCTGCACGTACATCAGCCAGTGACCGTCCATCACGTGACAGGACATGCAGTTGGACATACGGTAATGATCCATCACATTGTTGCAGTCGTCCATCAGCTCGTTACTCTGGCCTCCGAAGTTCTCCCTCTCGTAGATCTTCATCCTGTACGAGCCGCGGTGCTGAAACAACAATCAATAATCAGAGGTTGTTACAACACCTGTACTCTTCTGTGTACTGTGTTCAAACACACGGACACCCAGAGAAACTGTACTATCAAAATCAAATTCCTTAACACATCATCAGCTCATCCAGAAAGATGAGATGTCTGAACAAAACCCTGAAACATCTTTTAATGAAACAACATGGACGATTTAAGGAGAGAATATCTTTCTTCCTACTTTACAGTTGACAAATACATTAATTCTCAGTGTGAGCTTTTATTGTGAAGGAAGCTCAAAACATCCTAATTTTCCACTTTAATTAGCTGCTGCTGACACTTGTTTGCCTGCTACACCAGATCAATACATTGATTAATGGACATATTCATTGATTATTATATACGAAGCTTCATATATAGATTTTAATCTCCAGCGTTTAAGGAGTTTTAATAGCCTGGATTACATTTGTTTTCATATCATGTGGCCGATTTAAAATATCAGATGATCCATAACATGTGAGAGGTTTTACAGATGATTTAGTTCTTTTCTTAGAGAGTCAACAGGAATGACTGGATGTCAGTGATTTGAAGAAGATATATTCCACTTGTTTTATGAAAATGTTTTTATAAACTACTTAATATAAATAGTATTGGATGTAGTCTATAATGAACTTCTATACTTCACTGTAAGTTATGAAATGATCCTAAAACCTAACATGTTTACTAAACACACAGCTGTGACGACACTAACACTACTACACACTATGATGTCATAGGACGGCGATGTGTGTCACTTCATCTGTACTGTTACGGTCACGTCTGAAGTATATTTCAGCGCCGTGCTGTGATTGGTTGTGTGGTTACCATGGGGATCATGCGACAGGACCTGATGCAGTCGCTCATTCCCATCATGCTGTGGTAGTCGGAGTACTCGCCCCTTCTCAGGAAGAACTGGTTCCCCGTGAAGTTGGTGCGGTCGTAGACCATGAAGCAGCCTCTCTCCACCCTGCAGGACTGACACCTGCTCAGGTAGGACGACATGTCGGCACAGTCGCTGCTGCACTCGTAAGACCGGCCCTGGAAGTTCCTGTCCTCGTAGAAGGCCACCTGACAAGGAGACAGGAGATCAAACGGGAGACAGAAGAAAGAGACCGGAGACATGACGCTCATCTTTCTGTCAGGATGAAAGAACAAATCCTCACAACTGGAGGTTTTCTTTTTTTAGAGGATGTGACTTCACAAGATCCTAATGTTCTTACAAGATCTCATGAACATGTTTCTTATTGCTGACGTTCATGTAAACTAAAATAACTAAATAAGGTGAATAAAGGCGTTAGTTAAAAGCTACAAAGCGTTTAGAAACAGTGACTTATGTCTGTGTTCAGTGTTCCTGTTCCTGTCATGTTGGTCGCTCGTTCTCACCCTGCTCATGTTCATGCTGCTGGAAGTCATGTTGCCTCTCTGGTTGCTCAGCTGGTTGCTGATGTTGCTGCTGTCTGTGGTGGTTGAGTGCTACCTGTGGAGCAGCTGCTACTCTTTATAGCACCTGAGCAGCTGAATCCTTTTGTCCAAACAGCCTGAGCCAGCAGGGCGTCATAAAGAGACGCTCAGCGTTCGGCGTTTCTCTTCGAAACTACAGACAAAGAGCTACAGACAGCAGCTGTGTGTCTCCTTCGGTCCTATCTTCACCCGATTCACTCTACACACCACTCTGGAAAGTGTCACACTATGACATACATTCAAAAAGTACATATATACGTATAAATAAATATATATTTATATATATTTATATATACATACGTGCATATACATTGATAGATATTTCAAACATTAATCTGGAAATATAAATAATCTGAAGACAATAAAAGTGACAGAATGTGTCATATACATTTAAAATCTTAAATTGTAACAAATTATTATTAAACAACATATAAATATATACACATATATATACATTTAAATGTATATAGTGTATATATATATATATATTATATTATATTATATATATGTATAAATACGTCGACAGTAAATACTCTGAAACAAGCAGGCAGAATAATTATTAAAAACGAATGACATCCTTCAATTATTTATCAGATGCCATTTTTCTTTTCACAGGAAAACATATATATCTACAGTATATATACTAATATATATATATATAATTAGTATAACCCATCTTCCGGTGTGTACTGTCTCTTTAAATGTTTGAAACCGTAGCGCGCGGCCTCTTTCCCGCTGACGTCACAGTCGCATGAGGTAAACAAGATGGCGGCGGTGTTGGAGCGTAGCTTCATCGAGATCTGCGGATTTGAGAGAGAAACTCTGCACAGATTCAGAGATGTGACCGTAAATCTTCCAGGTAAACGATCCGGTCAGCTCTGCTGCCCGTCTCTCTCGTGTTGTCTGTGCTCAGGCTGCTGCTGTTAGCACTCAGGACATGCTAACAACAGCTAACAACGGCTAGCACCGCTAACACGCTGTATGCTAGCTCACATAGCGCTGAATGCTAGCTAACAGCTAATAGATAGATGTTACTTTATTAATCACGCGAGGGGAAATATGTTCGCAACAGCAGCATTTATGGTACAGGTAAATAAAGTAACAGAGTAAAAATATTAACTATAAAAATGCTCAATATATAGTAAATAGAATAATATTAAATTAACTAACTAAACAGTAGTGCAGAGATTTAGCCAAACAACAGTGTAGCAGTGTTCTGTTATATGTGTGTCTAGTGGATGATTTATTATGAAGTCTTATTGCAGAATGTTCTCCTGTATTTGGATCAGGCTGTCCCTGCAGTAGGTGGTCCTGGTTATCCAATCTGGAGAATAGTTTCTCCAGAGTCCTCCTCTCCACCACCTTCTCCAGACAATGATGGAGCCTTCTTAACCAGTTTAAGTCTTAAGCTGTGATACTCCATTATTTAGTTTAGGAACAAGAGTACTGTTAATGATGTCAGTGTTATATTTTCTATTATATTCATATTGTTGGGAAGAATTATTATTAACTTATCGCCAATAGATACCGTAATACCATAATAACCTTAATAATAGTTATATTAATGTCAGAACAGCAGCTCCAGATGTCACATTTAGTGTTAGTAAGTTCACTTTAACTAGTAACGAGTAAAATACCATCATAAGTAGAAGTATTATCAGAAATCTGTTTGAAGTATTATAATTAAGAGTACTCATGTTACTGAAGTAGAAGTATTATCAGAAATGTATTTCCAGTATTATTTATAGAGTATTATTTACAGTATTGCTTCCAGTATTATTTACAGTATTGCTTCCAGTATTATTTACAGTATTGCTTCCAGTATTATTTACAGTATTGCTTCCAGTATTATTTACAGTATTGGTTCCTGTATTATTTACAGTATTGGTTCCTGTATTATTTACAGTATTGCTTCCTGTATTATTTACAGTATTGCTTGCTGTATTATTTACAGTACTGTTTGCTGTATTATTTAAGTACTGCTTGCTGTCTACAGGTGCTCTCCCTGGAGGACTGAAGTTCCCCGACAGTGCCGGAGCGTTTCATTATGAAGACAGTGGGAAGCT
Source organism: Anarrhichthys ocellatus (assembly GCF_004355925.1). NCBI lineage: Eukaryota > Metazoa > Chordata > Actinopteri > Perciformes > Anarhichadidae > Anarrhichthys > Anarrhichthys ocellatus. The sequence goes on from NW_022282474.1 coordinate 7,197, forward strand.
GCTCTCAGTCACCAGCAACAGATTCATCCACTGGTGAGATACTCCGATCATCTTCATATAGATATGATGCATTAATCTATCATCTATGTGATTATTGATTAATGTATCATACATTCATATATAATCACATAGATTATAGGGTTGTCAAAACTATTGGTATTATTACATTATGGGTGCAACGGATCACAAAGCTCACGGTTCGGGATCATTTTTCTGATCAGCAAAGGGTTAGGGTTAAACCCTAACCCTAGCCAAATTTAACTAAAGAACTTCAAGAACACTTAAAGCAAATAACTTTGGGCTAT
>NW_022282475.1:0-237 GCF_004355925.1 Anarrhichthys ocellatus
TATGTATATATATGTATATATGTGTATATGTATATATATGTATATATACAGTGGGTACGGAAAGTATTCAGACCCCTTTAAATTTTTCACTCTTTGTTTCATTGCAGCCATTTGCTAAAATCAAAAAAGTTCATTTTATTTCTCATTAATGTACACTCAGCACCCCATCTTGACAGAAAAAAACAGAAATGAGCAAATGAGAATCATGAGGTCGAAGGAACTGCCCAAGGAGCTCAG
>NW_022282475.1:637-7501 GCF_004355925.1 Anarrhichthys ocellatus
TATGTATATATATGTGTATATATATATATATATACATATATACATATATATGTATGTATATATATACATATATGTATGTATATATATGTGTATATATATGTATATATATGTGTATATATATGTGTATATATAACCACTGGACTAGGCTATCCCCTAATGCAAAGACTGTTTTAAAAAATAAAGTTTAAAATGATGATGTAGCACAGGGAAAGTAACAGTAGATATGTGAAAGAGTTAAGATTATGGTAGTGAAGAGACTAAAACAGAAAATCAATTTATTTGTATTGCGTTAAATCATAACAGAAGTTATCTCGACACACCTTTCATATAGAGCAGGTCTAGACCGTAAACTATGAGTGGCTGTCCATCACAAGCAGATCCAATGTGTGTCATGGGAAGCAGCGCCATGGCTTACCCCTTTTTTCTGCCACTGCAGCCATCACGTCTGCTCATGATACTGCGGAATTTTACATGTCATCAGACATGTAAAAATATATATGTTATATTTTACGAAATCAGAGATGATAATTTAGTTCTAGTGACAAAACATTTTGGAGAATTGGGTCACTACAAAAAAAGTAGTCAAGTTGATAGTGACCGTCAATATGTCGATCTCATGAATTGCTCTGCCCCCATCCCTCATCTTCTTGTCTCTACTGAAGAAGAGACATGCTGATTGTTTCTTTTTCATCATTGACTCTCTAACTTTACAACAAACTCAGAAAGCTTTAACCCCTTTAGCTGTGGACAGTTAAGCTATCGCAGCACTGAATATATCTTCTGTAAATCTTCTCAGCACTTTCTTGTTCAAAGTAATAGCACAATTTATTAATACAGAATCGATAATAGACTGATAAACATGCAGTAGCTCTATATAAACATGAATGCAGGTTTCTGCAGCCTGTAGGAGATCAGAGAGGGAAACTCATCCAACCATCTCAACCATCTCAGACAAACAGCAGGGAGTCCAGGTTCAGGGCAACTGTGAGGCATCAGTAGTCACATCACATCATTGTGTTCCAACTGCAATTTTCAGCCGCTGAGTGTTGGAGAGTGCAAATAGGGAGGTAGGGAGAAAATGACAGTAGTCACCTCTCTTGATGCAGCCAGTCTAATGGCATGGTGTGGGGGCAGCAGACACACCCGCACAATAACCCAGCAAAGGGAAACAAATGCTACATGGGACTGATGATAAAATAAATGTGTTAACCAGCAATGAATGCCAAGTAGGGGAAAGCCAGAAAACAATCATCATCACCATCATGGTTATATTGTCTAAAAACAATAATGAGTATGCAGGACCAAGCAAACAAATCAGATACTGTTGAAGGTATTTAATGGTAGAGCTGGAAGAGCAAAACATGTTTATGTTTTACATGTTTATACTTTAGTTTAACCTCATTAATGATGTTTTTGGTATCTGGTTATTGATTTTGAATACATAAGGTTTCAGGCTCCACATGCACCGCAAAGCACCAATCACATTCATTCTTCCCAAACAACCAAAGCAGGCCCCATCGACGACAACCAGAAAATGATGGAGGAACACAGAAAAGGACGATTTGGTTGCAAAAATAAATGTATCGTCAGTTGTATGGAAATATTTCAGCTACGGAATTGATGATGTTGACCAAAAACTAGTACTCTGTATGTATAATACAGTATATCAGATATTTAGCACTCCAGTCATTATGGGTGGTGCTGTGCCCCCATTTAAAAGTGACAGGACTCTCTACAGGATTTGTATAGTCTTTTTAGTGCTTTTAAATGTATCTTTATTCATTAATTATCAGTATCTTTACTATGAGAGTAAAGCTCCTGAGAGGGTTGTATTTGTGCCCACTGGTGAGTTGTCTTTGTAGGAGCTGGTCTCTATGTGCAGTGAATAGCAGCAACTTTTCTCTGCAAGCAGCTTGGATGTTCAACTGGCACGGTGCCCACTAAACACAGTATCAGCAGGCCGCGTCAGCTAGCCTGTAAACTATGCTTAGCTTAGTGCATTCCTATTTTTAGCAATCCAGACAGACAGATACTGGAAACTCAAACTGTGAATAACAGTGCTTATTTTCAAGTTGGGACAAATTAACTTTGTCTTTGAACCAAGACATCTAAAGAAAAGGCCCATGTCTGTCATATGACTAACAAACACCCATTCAAACACTGTATGCACAGCCTCGGGAGCAATTTTAAGGATTAAGTGCCCAATGACACATTGACATGGACTGGAGGGGCCGAGGATCGAAGCAATCTTCTGATTAAAGGACCCACTCTAACTCTGAGCCACAGTCTTAATGCTTGTTAGTGTCAATGTCTGGTTTGTTGTTTTGTAACAGTTTGGCCAATATAATCAATGCTGATCAATAAATATCAGGGCATGTATAATGTTAAAATGATCATCAGCGTTGACTTTGGATAGAAATGAAGCATTTGATTATATTCTCTGATTAGAGTCACTGTGTTTGTCTGTTCTATAGTCTTATTTCTCGTTTCCCTGTAGGTTATAAATTGGTGGATTTCATTGTCTGTTCTGCACCAAGTACAGGCACTTACAGCATGAATAAATGTCATGTATTATTTATATGGAACTTTCTCCAGTGTTTTTATAAACCATGCTGTTTATAATTATCAGACATGAAGGCATTTCAGATTTGACCTCTTGGAATGGGCAGAGCGGGAGCAAATTGCAGGCTGTCAAATAAATAAAAAGAGAGGCATAAAGGAAGCATACATTGATTGTTTTATTTTCACGCTTCTATGACACATCGATTGTACATAACAGATCTAGTTAGAAGACGACTAGATCTGGGTAGAATAAGAATGCCACCAGAGGTCAGACACAAATTGCCTTCATGCTTAAAATAAAACCTTGGGGTATGTAGATATATGCTAAAACTTTACTGTTTTAGTCATAAAATGCCATTGGTTTGCCCATTTGCCCCAATATTGGTCAAGAGTGAATGCAAAAATCATATCAACCAGCCAACATACAATTTAGGCAATTAGCATAATCTACATCTGAGCAAACTTGCCATTATAGCAGCTGACATCTAAAGTTGACAACGAAGGTTACGATATTGTAACGCCAGCTTTATAAGCATAGGCGGAGCTCTCTCCTGGACTCTATGGGTAATACTCTCATGTGCATAATCAGGACATGCCTCCCCAAATATGTGCTGACCCCAAGGCAGCACATCCCCAGAATCAGAATCGTTTATTGCCATGGTATGTTGAACATACAAGGAATTTGACATGACGGGAGGTGCATAACATTTAACAATCAACAACAATCAACACAGTGCAAAGTACAAACCTATCAAAATGTACAGAAAGATATAAAATAAAGTGCACAAACAAAAAGATAACAGGACTATAAACAAGTGAGATGTAAGTGTAGTGTAAACGTTTCGAGTGTAATTAAATTAAATAAGAACCTAGAAGGGATGTGCAGGGGAGTGACCGGAAGGAAATTGTCCTGGGGATGACAGAGTCAGTGGGGGACCCGGGCTCTGTTAATGAGCCCGACTGCGGATTGGAAGAAACTATTCATGTGGTGTGAGGTCTTGGGGCATGAACAGTTTTTGCATCTCAGCAGGGGTGACCAGAGGCAGCAGCGTAATGTTGGTGGCTGGGGCGGGGACCTCGACGCCGTCGATTTAGTGCTCTAGCTTGCGCTAATCGAAGCGAAGCAATGCAGCTGAGCTTCACATTGAAGTGTCTGAAATAATTCCACACTGCTGAGGCACTCCAAGCAGGCGTTGTGAAGATTTTCATTTGCTCAGTACTACAACAAATGCAACTGTATACATTCAAACTTTCTGCAGATCCAAAGAATAACAATTTCATATATTATCAACACCTGATACTTAAATGGTATGCTTGCTTACATTAATGGCAAAGCGAAGGGCAGAGGGAGTGTTTGATAACAACCCACTAACCCTTATTTCGCATCAGGAATGAGTTCAGTTAATTACCGTTTGATACAAATGTAGAAAATAGTAATTTACAGTAACAGGGTGTTACAGATCCTGCTGTATAAATGTTACCCGACTGCGCGGACTAATGGGTCCACAGTAGAGTAGCAGTGATTTTATTTGAGTAGACTGTATACGCCATCTGCAATCCACTGTATATTGTCTCCTCTGCAGATCAATGAGGCTCATAATACGAGTTGGTCTTCACTGCTGTGATAACTCGATGAAATAATTACACTGGAGAGAATGATCATAACAAGAAAGGAGGAATGCATTCCATTACAAATTGTGTTTGTATTGATGTATATAGTAAAAGTCAGATCAAAGCTGTGGAGGAGATGAGTGATGGAGGTAGCAGCAACATAAAAAGGCATGCAAATATATCAGGATGCAATGTTAACTGGGCAGGAAAAATGCTGCAGCAATATACAGAGTAAAAACGGTTGGGACTCATTTTTAAGCTGTTATTACCTGTTATTGTCTGAGTTATTGAGCCACATGTTGGCTGGTTTAGCACAGCCATGAACTCAGGATAAAGACAAGGTAAGATTTAGCTGTGATTTAATTTAAAAAGTGGATGCCCAAAAAACTATATAATGATCCATCAACACTCAAAATAATGTCATCTATAGGCATAAATAGCAGCAACGTTTTTGTTTCTACCATATACCATAGTGTATGGTTTAATCACCTACACTGATACATATCCTGTCTCATGTGAGGGGCTATCGTTAAGCTCTGGTGACCACAGACGGCTACAATATTTGTTTTGCCTCCATTTTTGATCCAACATCATCAGGATGTCAGTGACGACAGAAGGTGAATCTCAACACTGATAGGCTTTCCCGACAGTGTCACACAAATGTCTCGCTCGAGTTGAAATATTTAAATCTGCATCAATTCTTGCCTTGCATTGACTTTGTAAATAAAGTTTGTTTTGCGTTTTAAGCCTTCCACACAAGCTGTGATTGTGCATGTGCAGCCTTGTGCACAAACATGATTATCAGAAAATGTGGACCCAGTTGTAAAAACATTGCTCCATAGTGCTACCAGTGGTTTGAACCAAGTGGTTATAGTGCCTTGCACCAACAGTATCAAAATGATCATCGATTACCATTAAATTCAACAACCCCTTTCATTATATAACATTACGATATATTGTTATTGTTTGTATTACTGACTCATTCATATGTAGCAGTTGAAGTGGAGCTAATTTTACCTCCTAAATATACTATTTTAGAGAATAATCTATAACAAAGCATTTTATTTTAGAAAATGTTTTATATGTAAATAAAGTCCCTCTGAAATATGGTATGAAGGTAGAATTGTTGAGTAAATTAGAAATACTTTTAAGGACAGTACAAGAACCCCAAAACTTCAGTGCAGTATTTGAGAAAAATGCAATTACATTAACCAACAACTTATTGTTGTACAGTTCACTGCACTGACATCCACATGAGATTTACAGTTAAGATAAAGGTCAGTCAGTGACAGTGGTAAGAGTTGCATCTATAAAACCAGATTACAGGAGAGGTTACCTTTTAAATGTTTCTCAATTTCTTAACTGGGACAAACGAGTTTCCAGTAATATGTACCCGACTACTGGAATGAACTGCAAAACAAACTGGTGAGACCCATGTTCTGAGGGACTTTCAAAGTTATCACTATTTTCACCATTTGTTAATATCTTAGTGAGTGATCAATATGTTGATGATATGCTAATATTCATTTTAATATTATTGTGTACATTATTTACTTTCATGCCAATAAAGCCACATTGAATTGTGTGTGATGACTGATTTGTTCTACTTCATTGTTTTGTGATGTTTACCATTTGATTTTAGGTTTGTCTTCTAAAAGGATATCTTGATGTCAATTGAAATCATAAAGAAATAAAACTTAATTAGCTAAAATATCTATCCATTTTCCCTGATGGTTTCTACTTTCAACCAGAAGAGCACAGAATTTCAGTTTTTTTCCTTCCTCTCAGAAGAAGCCGTTTACTGACACTTATTATTCAATGTCATGAAAAACAGCTTCAAAAAGCTTAATAATCCATCCCATAAACATGAACTCTTCAGTGTTAGTCAAACCTTGTGTTTTGTCATTATTTCACTGCATTCAAGTTGAGTGTTTTTATATCAGAACAGCATTACTTTCCACTTGGTTCGCTGTCAATCACCTGACACCCACAGGAGGAAATGAAAGTCAGCGACAGGAAATAATCCCTGAAAATCATGTTGCTTTGCCAAGGATATTGATCTGTGACTTTTTTATTTTGTATATCTTTTTATGGCAGAACAGTAAGCTAGGATTGACGATGAAAAATGTAATAAATAAAAAACTTAAACAACAGATTAAATCGTACACAATATACAGTCCAAATTTGTGCGAAATGCTGGAAATAGTGTTCAACTTGTTTCATTTATTAGTTATTTTATTAGAATTCCATTATTATATAAATGCATTTTGCCTTTTTTTGATCATTTACTATAGACATCATAGTTACATACACACCTAACGATTACCAATACTGTATTTTCCAGAAAATATGACAATAAAAGTGATACAGCTCTTTTCGGTATTTTAGCTGTCTTACTCCAAAAAATTATAACAAGCAATAAAACTCAGCCAAACAACACTTCTCAGTACTTAGCCGGACGCTTTTGACACCATGATGGACGGTTATGTTCAGTCTCTTAGATTTACAATATCGACTCTTGTAGGCTGAATTATTCCTGCCCTTCAAATGCCAAGTACCTTCCTGTGATGCAAGACTCCAGCCAAAGCTTCATTCACACCCACTACCTCCAAATTACCATGCTGTCAGACCGGAAACCATGGCGACAGGCATAGGCATCACAGTCTCCCAACACATTCAGTCACATGTGCG
>NW_022282476.1:0-2857 GCF_004355925.1 Anarrhichthys ocellatus
ACCAGAGGAGTCGCCCCCTGGTGGACACTAGAGAGAATGCAAGTTGCAAGTTTTATGACACTTCCGCATTGACTTCACTCGGCAGAACCGGAGGTTGCCATCTGGTTCTAAGGTGTAAAATCAAAAAAAAAACAATATCCTGCCTATTCCTCAGCAGGATATTGTTTCTAACAGGTCACTGAGACGTCTGAATATTTCGTATAACAAAACTCCCAATCAATGTTTTCTTTTGTCTTCATCTCCTTATGTTGTAAAATGACTCTAAGCAGAAACTCCACTTCGTCGTCCGTCCACATGTGAATCAAATATAGTATTCGTCATCGCACCAAATATCAAACTTGTATAATATAGAAATAATTAGCTATTTATTTACTATTGTTTGCTATTTGTTGACACCGACGAAGAAGAATCAGCTCACTGAGCGTGCTCAGAATCTTCCTCTCTGGTATTTGAAGTATCGTTGACGTAGCCTTTATCGCCACGTACTGGCCCGGAGTCGTTTTTATTTATTTATTTTGTAAAAAGAAAAGTGGCAAGGACAAAATTTTATTTTAAAACATAGGGGAAAATATCTGGACATTTGCCTCGGAGCTAATCTCACATCCTTTTTCTCATGCCCGACCTTCATCACCATTTGAAATGTGTGGTCCCAGGGCTCCTTATGGGAAGGCCGTGGACATGTGGTCGGTGGGCTGCATCTTAGGGGAGCTGAGCGACGGGCAGCCTCTGTTCCCGGGAGAGAGCGAGATTGACCAGCTCTTCACCATCCAGAAGGTGTTGGGACCCCTGCCGCCAGAGCAGATGAAGCTCTTCTACAACAACCCTCGCTTCCACGGGCTGCGGGTAAACGCCTCTATTTACCCACAAAACCTCTCACTACTGACCCTCACCGCCTTCCATGTCTTTCTTCTTCCCTCATTCATTTTCTGTCTCTTGCTTGTTTTTTTTTCTTCTTCTCCTGGCTGAGTTTTGCTTTGCCGTGACTGATTGGATCACAGTGACTCATGCTGTATCATGCATCCTGTACGCTCTGTGAGGTGGTGGGGGGGGGGGCTGTGATAAGGTGGTACAAACAGACCTGGGTCGTACTTCCCCTTCGCCTCCCTGCCCATGCCTCAGGATAGATTAGTTTTGTAAACTGCCCCTCTGTGAATACCTGACAGTGAATACCCACTAATGAGGCCCTCTGTTTGATAATGCTGCATTTTTTAAAGTTGGGACACTAATGGGGATAAACATTGCTATTGGATTTTACGAATTTTGTATTTGTTAATGTCTGGAGGTGCTCTTTAAGAATACATTTAAGGGTTTCCTTCAACTTAGTTAAAGTTCAACTTCATAAACTTCTATACAATCTGACTTCTTTTTGCAACCAGAGGAGTCGCCCCCTGCTGGCCAGTAGAGAGAATGCAAGTTTTGCAACATGTGAACAGGCCCCATGTACAGTATATATGGCACTAAAAGAGGTGAATGAAGAGGAACCTTCATCTGTTTCTCTAGGTGTTTTTTAATGGGAATGTGGATCTTTCGGATCAATGTGAGGAGTGATTATGGTCTGGTCTTTGGTCTCGATACACTCCGGTCCCGGTCTTGGTTATAGCTAGTCGTGACTACAAAACTGCAACGGTCAGTGAAATTGTGTGAGTCAGTGATCGGTGGTTCAGATGGAGGAGAAGCAGCGTCTACAGGGTGACGTTCAAGAAGACAAAGACACAATAACACAGACCACAACAGTAGTGATGCTATCATGCAAAGTCACACAAGACATATTATCAGTGTGGCCGAGCAGCATACCAGAACACAACAACAAATAAAACAGGTAATACATGTGAAATAAAACCAGATATTTTTGTACAAAGAAACCTTTTTCAACTTGCTGATTATTGATGACAATTGTTGAGGCTCCCTCTTTCTCTTGTGACGATCAATAACTAACCCATTAAGTAATATTTAAGTTCCCTTTCAATGAAGACTAGTTAATTACTCCTGTCCTCTACACACGAAGCGCAGTTGGCTGATATTGCTGGTCTTTTCACAAAGCATTATTGCATTATTCGGTCATTTATCACTTGGACATTTGCTGTTGTTGCCACAGTTTTTTTTCATTTATTTTTTTGCTGAACTATGATCCACTGTTTCTTGTTTTAGTTCCCTGCTGTGAATCACCCCCAAACGTTGGAGCGGAGATACCTGGGGATCATCGGCGGAGCCCTGCTGGACCTGCTGAAGGTCGGGAATCTGCAGAGATTTTTATTTCTGCCTCTTATCTTAAATCTTAAACATCTAGATATCTGATACTTTTGCATCATTATTACAGTGTTTTTTTATTAATATTATTACGTCGTGACTGCTTCGGCATCTCTCAGCTCGCATCCCGGCTCCGGCTGATGCTGTTATTGCTGCGCCTGCACTGTAAACAGGAGCTCCATGTCAAGAATGTGGGCTGTGCTTGTGCACTTGCGCTTTTTTCCCCCAGCAGATAGAATGACTCACCGCAAACATAATGTCATCTCAGGGCTGACTGCAGCGAGGACAGGCTTCTCTCTCTCTCTCGCTTCTCATCAGGGCCTTCTTCAGTTGAGCTTACATATTGATTTGAAAGAATATATGTTTTCTGATTGCTAATGCAAAGCTGTTTTAGTTCCTGTTGTTGTCCTGAGAAACAGAGAAAAGTAGCTGCCACTATAAATATGAGTTTAAACGAACTCAAGAGTTCACAAGCTGTCTTTTAATTTCAGTGCATTAATGCAGGATTCAACAAAACAACCAACAGTTAGGTTTAGACAACAAAACCAACAGTTAGGTTTAGACAACAAAACCAACAGTTAGGTTTAGGCAACAAAACCAACAGTTAGGT
>NW_022282476.1:2867-5367 GCF_004355925.1 Anarrhichthys ocellatus
AAAACCAACAGTTAGGTTTAGGCAACAAAACCAACAGTTAGGTTTAGACAACAACACCAACAGTTAGGTTTAGACAACAAAACCAACAGTTAGGTTTAGACAACAAAACCAACAGTTAGGTTTAGACAACAAAACCAACAGTTAGGTTTAGACAACAACACCAACAGTTAGGTTTAGGCAACAAAACCAACAGTTAGGTTTAGGCAACAACACCAACAGTTAGGTTTAGACAACAACACCAACAGTTAGGTTTAGGCAACAAAACCAACAGTTAGGTTTAGGCAACAACACCAACAGTTAGGTTTAGACAACAACACCAACAGTTAGGTTTAGACAACAAAACCAACAGTTAGGTTTAGACAACAACACCAACAGTTAGGTTTAGACAACAACACCAACAGTTAGGTTTAGACAACAAAACCAACAGTTAGGTTTAGACAACAAAACCAACAGTTAGGTTTAGACAACAAAACCAACAGTTAGGTTTAAGGAGGTTATTAAACATGTTTTATTTGTGTGAGGGGAAAAAAAAGTCACAAATCGTGTTTCACATCATCGTTTGGTGACACAATTAAAAGCAGCAGCAGCGTGACTTTTATGATAATGGCGATGACTCATAGCAGCGTGACTGTTCCACAGTGTTGGTGAGGTCCGGGGTGTCGGCAGGACTCACTGTCTCCCTCTCTTTGTTGTGTGTTGTTTCGTCCATTAGAGCCTGTTGCTGCTGAACCCGACGGAGCGCTTCCTCACCGAGCAGAGCCTGAACCACCACGCCTTCCAGACCCTGCGGCCCGTGGAGCGGCCCGGCCCGCCCACGCCGACACCTGTTCGCTCCTCCAAAAGGAAACCTCACCACGGAGACAACACCACCCCCAGCAGGTCAGCACGGAGCTCCGGCGGCTGGTTTGTGATGCGTCTCTCCCGGTTGTGCAGATGCAGAAGTTAATGCGATTTCTTTTTTTTTTCTTATGCAAATGTGAACGATTGCTTGCAGTCACCGACCCCCTCGAGGGTTATTATCTGCAGCAGTCATGACATTTGTGCAGAATCTCTTGCCCTTTGTTGGAGGACTCAGACATTTTCTGTTTGGTTTGTTTTTGTTCTGTCATAAAACAACCTATAAACTATTTTATTTATTTACAAGGGACAGTGCACATTAATCAACATTTCAGTTTCCACCTCAACGTAAATGTGCCTGAGTTAGCTAGAGATACAGTTTTCGTCTGTAGTCCCGGGGCAGGTTATTACTAATATTATCAGTACAACTGATATTAGACTTAATTAATGAGAAGATTAACTGCAAAAGCACTCAGAGTGTACAGACCTCCACCAAGGCCAAACACCCAGTCTCGCTTTGTTTACCGACGTGAAAGATATTGCCTGAATCCGCCCTGTGATTCACATCCGCCCCAAAATTGTGTGGGTTCTTCCTTTGCCCCATGCCAGTAAACTCACCCGCAATATGGTTTGTTATTTAAAACCATCTTAGAAGCCGTCATTGGAAACTGTTGGTACTTTCAAAAATTGAGTAAAAACATCTTTTCCTTCAAGAAAAGCCTTCAGTTTTGTTATTTGTTCTTCTTTCAATGAAGAAACGCATTAGTTCAGATATAACTGATGCTACTGCAGCTACGCTGACCTCTTGAGATATACACTTTATTATCATTGACATATATTAGAGTAGTGGTCCTAAGATGGATCCCTGTGGAACACCACACGTGAATACTCCTGGATCTGATAAGTTGCCATTAATATCTAGAAATGGAATTTGACTATGATGACAATGACGTCCTGTTGATTGCATAAATCATAAAGTTTCATGTTCAGTACCTGTATATTGAGGTCCTTTCTGCCTGCTCTTGCCCAGGAGCCATGGGGGAAAGAGCTCCGGGAGCCACCGCTCCAGCAGCAGAGAGTGCTCCAGCTTGCCCCGGCATGAGGACCTCCACCCCAGCAACGACGGCTTCCTCAACGGCAACATGCCCACGGCGATCAACCTCAGTCCCACCCTGCACCCCAAGAACTACCAGCCGCAGATCTTCAACCACGCCACCTCGTGCAACGTGGACCTGGCCAGCAGCAACCTGCCTCACCTGCTCAGCCCCGGCGAAGCCAAGGGCAAGGGCGACCTGGGGTCCAAGGTGTCCGACGGCCCCGGAGCCAAGTACCTTAAATCCAACTTCCGTTCGCAGCAGAACCGCCATTCTTTCGTGGAGGGGAAGACCAACACACTCCAATCGGGGGAGAAACACGGTCGACACAGCTACATGGAGTCCCACGGCTCCACGCCCTCCTCCAAGTTCGCCTACCTTAACTTGTCCAAGAGCTATGGCACGCTTAGCGACGCCAAGTCGGTGGGGAACTTGAATGACGTGCATCTGTACGCCGACGAGCCCACGTCTCGCTATTTCCCCTCGAGCTGCCTGGACCTCACGGCGCCAAGCAGCCCGGCGGCCCGCCGAGTGGACCGACTGGGACCCGGCACGGCCGGCAGAGGAAG
>NW_022282477.1:0-237 GCF_004355925.1 Anarrhichthys ocellatus
TATGTATATATATGTATATATGTGTATATGTATATATATGTATATATACAGTGGGTACGGAAAGTATTCAGACCCCTTTAAATTTTTCACTCTTTGTTTCATTGCAGCCATTTGCTAAAATCAAAAAAGTTCATTTTATTTCTCATTAATGTACACTCAGCACCCCATCTTGACAGAAAAAAACAGAAATGAGCAAATGAGAATCATGAGGTCGAAGGAACTGCCCAAGGAGCTCAG
>NW_022282477.1:637-7497 GCF_004355925.1 Anarrhichthys ocellatus
TATGTATATATATGTGTATATATATATATATATACATATATACATATATATGTATGTATATATATACATATATGTATGTATATATATGTGTATATATATGTATATATATGTGTATATATATGTGTATATATAACCACTGGACTAGGCTATCCCCTAATGCAAAGACTGTTTTAAAAAATAAAGTTTAAAATGATGATGTAGCACAGGGAAAGTAACAGTAGATATGTGAAAGAGTTAAGATTATGGTAGTGAAGAGACTAAAACAGAAAATCAATTTATTTGTATTGCGTTAAATCATAACAGAAGTTATCTCGACACACCTTTCATATAGAGCAGGTCTAGACCGTAAACTATGAGTGGCTGTCCATCACAAGCAGATCCAATGTGTGTCATGGGAAGCAGCGCCATGGCTTACCCCTTTTTTCTGCCACTGCAGCCATCACGTCTGCTCATGATACTGCGGAATTTTACATGTCATCAGACATGTAAAAATATATATGTTATATTTTACGAAATCAGAGATGATAATTTAGTTCTAGTGACAAAACATTTTGGAGAATTGGGTCACTACAAAAAAAGTAGTCAAGTTGATAGTGACCGTCAATATGTCGATCTCATGAATTGCTCTGCCCCCATCCCTCATCTTCTTGTCTCTACTGAAGAAGAGACATGCTGATTGTTTCTTTTTCATCATTGACTCTCTAACTTTACAACAAACTCAGAAAGCTTTAACCCCTTTAGCTGTGGACAGTTAAGCTATCGCAGCACTGAATATATCTTCTGTAAATCTTCTCAGCACTTTCTTGTTCAAAGTAATAGCACAATTTATTAATACAGAATCGATAATAGACTGATAAACATGCAGTAGCTCTATATAAACATGAATGCAGGTTTCTGCAGCCTGTAGGAGATCAGAGAGGGAAACTCATCCAACCATCTCAACCATCTCAGACAAACAGCAGGGAGTCCAGGTTCAGGGCAACTGTGAGGCATCAGTAGTCACATCACATCATTGTGTTCCAACTGCAATTTTCAGCCGCTGAGTGTTGGAGAGTGCAAATAGGGAGGTAGGGAGAAAATGACAGTAGTCACCTCTCTTGATGCAGCCAGTCTAATGGCATGGTGTGGGGGCAGCAGACACACCCGCACAATAACCCAGCAAAGGGAAACAAATGCTACATGGGACTGATGATAAAATAAATGTGTTAACCAGCAATGAATGCCAAGTAGGGGAAAGCCAGAAAACAATCATCATCACCATCATGGTTATATTGTCTAAAAACAATAATGAGTATGCAGGACCAAGCAAACAAATCAGATACTGTTGAAGGTATTTAATGGTAGAGCTGGAAGAGCAAAACATGTTTATGTTTTACATGTTTATACTTTAGTTTAACCTCATTAATGATGTTTTTGGTATCTGGTTATTGATTTTGAATACATAAGGTTTCAGGCTCCACATGCACCGCAAAGCACCAATCACATTCATTCTTCCCAAACAACCAAAGCAGGCCCCATCGACGACAACCAGAAAATGATGGAGGAACACAGAAAAGGACGATTTGGTTGCAAAAATAAATGTATCGTCAGTTGTATGGAAATATTTCAGCTACGGAATTGATGATGTTGACCAAAAACTAGTACTCTGTATGTATAATACAGTATATCAGATATTTAGCACTCCAGTCATTATGGGTGGTGCTGTGCCCCCATTTAAAAGTGACAGGACTCTCTACAGGATTTGTATAGTCTTTTTAGTGCTTTTAAATGTATCTTTATTCATTAATTATCAGTATCTTTACTATGAGAGTAAAGCTCCTGAGAGGGTTGTATTTGTGCCCACTGGTGAGTTGTCTTTGTAGGAGCTGGTCTCTATGTGCAGTGAATAGCAGCAACTTTTCTCTGCAAGCAGCTTGGATGTTCAACTGGCACGGTGCCCACTAAACACAGTATCAGCAGGCCGCGTCAGCTAGCCTGTAAACTATGCTTAGCTTAGTGCATTCCTATTTTTAGCAATCCAGACAGACAGATACTGGAAACTCAAACTGTGAATAACAGTGCTTATTTTCAAGTTGGGACAAATTAACTTTGTCTTTGAACCAAGACATCTAAAGAAAAGGCCCATGTCTGTCATATGACTAACAAACACCCATTCAAACACTGTATGCACAGCCTCGGGAGCAATTTTAAGGATTAAGTGCCCAATGACACATTGACATGGACTGGAGGGGCCGAGGATCGAAGCAATCTTCTGATTAAAGGACCCACTCTAACTCTGAGCCACAGTCTTAATGCTTGTTAGTGTCAATGTCTGGTTTGTTGTTTTGTAACAGTTTGGCCAATATAATCAATGCTGATCAATAAATATCAGGGCATGTATAATGTTAAAATGATCATCAGCGTTGACTTTGGATAGAAATGAAGCATTTGATTATATTCTCTGATTAGAGTCACTGTGTTTGTCTGTTCTATAGTCTTATTTCTCGTTTCCCTGTAGGTTATAAATTGGTGGATTTCATTGTCTGTTCTGCACCAAGTACAGGCACTTACAGCATGAATAAATGTCATGTATTATTTATATGGAACTTTCTCCAGTGTTTTTATAAACCATGCTGTTTATAATTATCAGACATGAAGGCATTTCAGATTTGACCTCTTGGAATGGGCAGAGCGGGAGCAAATTGCAGGCTGTCAAATAAATAAAAAGAGAGGCATAAAGGAAGCATACATTGATTGTTTTATTTTCACGCTTCTATGACACATCGATTGTACATAACAGATCTAGTTAGAAGACGACTAGATCTGGGTAGAATAAGAATGCCACCAGAGGTCACAAATTGCCTTCATGCTTAAAATAAAACCTTGGGGTATGTAGATATATGCTAAAACTTTACTGTTTTAGTCATAAAATGCCATTGGTTTGCCCATTTGCCCCAATATTGGTCAAGAGTGAATGCAAAAATCATATCAACCAGCCAACATACAATTTAGGCAATTAGCATAATCTACATCTGAGCAAACTTGCCATTATAGCAGCTGACATCTAAAGTTGACAACGAAGGTTACGATATTGTAACGCCAGCTTTATAAGCATAGGCGGAGCTCTCTCCTGGACTCTATGGGTAATACTCTCATGTGCATAATCAGGACATGCCTCCCCAAATATGTGCTGACCCCAAGGCAGCACATCCCCAGAATCAGAATCGTTTATTGCCATGGTATGTTGAACATACAAGGAATTTGACATGACGGGAGGTGCATAACATTTAACAATCAACAACAATCAACACAGTGCAAAGTACAAACCTATCAAAATGTACAGAAAGATATAAAATAAAGTGCACAAACAAAAAGATAACAGGACTATAAACAAGTGAGATGTAAGTGTAGTGTAAACGTTTCGAGTGTAATTAAATTAAATAAGAACCTAGAAGGGATGTGCAGGGGAGTGACCGGAAGGAAATTGTCCTGGGGATGACAGAGTCAGTGGGGGACCCGGGCTCTGTTAATGAGCCCGACTGCGGATTGGAAGAAACTATTCATGTGGTGTGAGGTCTTGGGGCATGAACAGTTTTTGCATCTCAGCAGGGGTGACCAGAGGCAGCAGCGTAATGTTGGTGGCTGGGGCGGGGACCTCGACGCCGTCGATTTAGTGCTCTAGCTTGCGCTAATCGAAGCGAAGCAATGCAGCTGAGCTTCACATTGAAGTGTCTGAAATAATTCCACACTGCTGAGGCACTCCAAGCAGGCGTTGTGAAGATTTTCATTTGCTCAGTACTACAACAAATGCAACTGTATACATTCAAACTTTCTGCAGATCCAAAGAATAACAATTTCATATATTATCAACACCTGATACTTAAATGGTATGCTTGCTTACATTAATGGCAAAGCGAAGGGCAGAGGGAGTGTTTGATAACAACCCACTAACCCTTATTTCGCATCAGGAATGAGTTCAGTTAATTACCGTTTGATACAAATGTAGAAAATAGTAATTTACAGTAACAGGGTGTTACAGATCCTGCTGTATAAATGTTACCCGACTGCGCGGACTAATGGGTCCACAGTAGAGTAGCAGTGATTTTATTTGAGTAGACTGTATACGCCATCTGCAATCCACTGTATATTGTCTCCTCTGCAGATCAATGAGGCTCATAATACGAGTTGGTCTTCACTGCTGTGATAACTCGATGAAATAATTACACTGGAGAGAATGATCATAACAAGAAAGGAGGAATGCATTCCATTACAAATTGTGTTTGTATTGATGTATATAGTAAAAGTCAGATCAAAGCTGTGGAGGAGATGAGTGATGGAGGTAGCAGCAACATAAAAAGGCATGCAAATATATCAGGATGCAATGTTAACTGGGCAGGAAAAATGCTGCAGCAATATACAGAGTAAAAACGGTTGGGACTCATTTTTAAGCTGTTATTACCTGTTATTGTCTGAGTTATTGAGCCACATGTTGGCTGGTTTAGCACAGCCATGAACTCAGGATAAAGACAAGGTAAGATTTAGCTGTGATTTAATTTAAAAAGTGGATGCCCAAAAAACTATATAATGATCCATCAACACTCAAAATAATGTCATCTATAGGCATAAATAGCAGCAACGTTTTTGTTTCTACCATATACCATAGTGTATGGTTTAATCACCTACACTGATACATATCCTGTCTCATGTGAGGGGCTATCGTTAAGCTCTGGTGACCACAGACGGCTACAATATTTGTTTTGCCTCCATTTTTGATCCAACATCATCAGGATGTCAGTGACGACAGAAGGTGAATCTCAACACTGATAGGCTTTCCCGACAGTGTCACACAAATGTCTCGCTCGAGTTGAAATATTTAAATCTGCATCAATTCTTGCCTTGCATTGACTTTGTAAATAAAGTTTGTTTTGCGTTTTAAGCCTTCCACACAAGCTGTGATTGTGCATGTGCAGCCTTGTGCACAAACATGATTATCAGAAAATGTGGACCCAGTTGTAAAAACATTGCTCCATAGTGCTACCAGTGGTTTGAACCAAGTGGTTATAGTGCCTTGCACCAACAGTATCAAAATGATCATCGATTACCATTAAATTCAACAACCCCTTTCATTATATAACATTACGATATATTGTTATTGTTTGTATTACTGACTCATTCATATGTAGCAGTTGAAGTGGAGCTAATTTTACCTCCTAAATATACTATTTTAGAGAATAATCTATAACAAAGCATTTTATTTTAGAAAATGTTTTATATGTAAATAAAGTCCCTCTGAAATATGGTATGAAGGTAGAATTGTTGAGTAAATTAGAAATACTTTTAAGGACAGTACAAGAACCCCAAAACTTCAGTGCAGTATTTGAGAAAAATGCAATTACATTAACCAACAACTTATTGTTGTACAGTTCACTGCACTGACATCCACATGAGATTTACAGTTAAGATAAAGGTCAGTCAGTGACAGTGGTAAGAGTTGCATCTATAAAACCAGATTACAGGAGAGGTTACCTTTTAAATGTTTCTCAATTTCTTAACTGGGACAAACGAGTTTCCAGTAATATGTACCCGACTACTGGAATGAACTGCAAAACAAACTGGTGAGACCCATGTTCTGAGGGACTTTCAAAGTTATCACTATTTTCACCATTTGTTAATATCTTAGTGAGTGATCAATATGTTGATGATATGCTAATATTCATTTTAATATTATTGTGTACATTATTTACTTTCATGCCAATAAAGCCACATTGAATTGTGTGTGATGACTGATTTGTTCTACTTCATTGTTTTGTGATGTTTACCATTTGATTTTAGGTTTGTCTTCTAAAAGGATATCTTGATGTCAATTGAAATCATAAAGAAATAAAACTTAATTAGCTAAAATATCTATCCATTTTCCCTGATGGTTTCTACTTTCAACCAGAAGAGCACAGAATTTCAGTTTTTTTCCTTCCTCTCAGAAGAAGCCGTTTACTGACACTTATTATTCAATGTCATGAAAAACAGCTTCAAAAAGCTTAATAATCCATCCCATAAACATGAACTCTTCAGTGTTAGTCAAACCTTGTGTTTTGTCATTATTTCACTGCATTCAAGTTGAGTGTTTTTATATCAGAACAGCATTACTTTCCACTTGGTTCGCTGTCAATCACCTGACACCCACAGGAGGAAATGAAAGTCAGCGACAGGAAATAATCCCTGAAAATCATGTTGCTTTGCCAAGGATATTGATCTGTGACTTTTTTATTTTGTATATCTTTTTATGGCAGAACAGTAAGCTAGGATTGACGATGAAAAATGTAATAAATAAAAAACTTAAACAACAGATTAAATCGTACACAATATACAGTCCAAATTTGTGCGAAATGCTGGAAATAGTGTTCAACTTGTTTCATTTATTAGTTATTTTATTAGAATTCCATTATTATATAAATGCATTTTGCCTTTTTTTGATCATTTACTATAGACATCATAGTTACATACACACCTAACGATTACCAATACTGTATTTTCCAGAAAATATGACAATAAAAGTGATACAGCTCTTTTCGGTATTTTAGCTGTCTTACTCCAAAAAATTATAACAAGCAATAAAACTCAGCCAAACAACACTTCTCAGTACTTAGCCGGACGCTTTTGACACCATGATGGACGGTTATGTTCAGTCTCTTAGATTTACAATATCGACTCTTGTAGGCTGAATTATTCCTGCCCTTCAAATGCCAAGTACCTTCCTGTGATGCAAGACTCCAGCCAAAGCTTCATTCACACCCACTACCTCCAAATTACCATGCTGTCAGACCGGAAACCATGGCAACAGGCATAGGCATCACAGTCTCCCAACACATTCAGTCACATGTGCG
>NW_022282478.1:0-1015 GCF_004355925.1 Anarrhichthys ocellatus
CTGAGACTGGTTCATATAGAGGATCAGGACTACACTGAGACTGGTTCTGGACCAATTTTTTCTCAGAAAGCCCTTTCTGGCAGAAAGATTATTTGTAGTAGTAGTACTATAAAGAGTATGAACGTATGTGGTGGTACGGAATAGGTTGCTGTGGATTAATGGGTCATATTCAGGATTGAGAATTGAGCTTCCAGAATATTTTACTTTAGGGTGGTGAAGGACGTATCGAGTAAAAGCAGCACAAAAACAAAGATAAGCTTCATAGAAAGCTGCGTGTTATTATCTACTGTCTGCTGGGAGCGTCGGGCTCACATTGAACTCCTGTAGCTGCTCCAGAACGACCTCTAAACCAGACACACAGGTTGGCCCTCTGCCGAGCGAACAGTGGGCCTAACACAGAGCTGTAGCTCAGCTAGTGACGGCTGACGATGCTAAACAAGTTAAACATTAAACATGTTACTGCTTTCAATTCCTCTTATCTTCTTTATTGAAGTCTACAACCTTCAAAGTTGTTTTGGACGATCATATTTTAACCCTTCTTTAAAACTTTGTTTTATTTAAACGTAGCTTTAACGTGATGCGTACGTAGGATAACAGCTTTATCAGCAGAACGTCTTGGAGATAACAGAAGTAATTTATTCAGAACGAATGGCTTCGATAATAAAACAAAACAATACGTTAAAAAACAACAAAGCGAATCCATCTGAAAAAGTTTCAACATCGAGATACTTCTTGTCAGAAATGTCAGGCAGACAACTTTAATGACTGTTTGGTGTTTTGTGTGTGTGTGTGTGTGTGTGTGTGTGTGTGTGTGTTTAAGGGTCAGTACCTGTGTGTGTGTGTGGGAGGCTCCCAGGGGCCCGATGGAGGAGCCGGATCCGTAGGGGTCACAGGGGCTGGAGAGGGGGCTGTTGCTATATCGATGGAAGGGAGGCGGATGGCCGAAGGACGAATCAGAAAAAGTGAGCGCCTCCGGACACTGAGGATCGCCCTCCACACTGAGAGAGAGAGAGAG
>NW_022282478.1:1025-2828 GCF_004355925.1 Anarrhichthys ocellatus
AGAGAGAGAGAGAGAGAGAGAGAGAGAGAGAGAGAGAGAGAGAGAGACAGAGTTATCAATCTGCTTAAACAGTCAAAATGGACTAAAATGGCACATTAAAAATAAAAAAACAATACAATCAGATCTAAAGTTAAAATATTTGACTGTAAGGACATCAGGATGGAGGAGAGGAGAGGAAGGATTGATCTAAACAAAAGAAAACTAAATGAGGATCAATTTCAATTCAATTCAAAACAACTTTATTAATCAACAAAGGCAATTTGATTTTAGTAAAAAGAGACAGGAAACAGAAATCTGCACAGACAGACATTCACAAGCAAAAGAGCTGTTTAAGGTAAAAACAGATCAAGAGGAAGAGGAAGAGGAAGAGTGGAAACAATATGAGGGAGAGGGAAAGAGAAAAAATAGATTAGCAGGATGAGATGAAAGACAAGGAAAATTGAGTGAGTGCAGAAGGATGAGCAGAAGGAAGAGGAGTACAACGTGAGGAAGTGGAAGAGGAAAAAAATAAAGACGTAGAATAGAGGAAGGAGAAGTGGGAGAGGTGTGGTCAAAAGGAGGAACTAAAGGTCGAGGATAAACAAGAGGGTACTGAATGCACCAGATCAAACCAGATCAAACCAGATAACAAACGGGACAGAACTGGATCAGACCAGACAAACTGGAACAAACAGACCAACCGGCATTAAGAATAAATAAAAGAACAAATCCAGAACCTGATGAAACAGCATCCCAGACTACAAGACAGAACTGGACCAGACCAACTGGACAAAACAAGACTAAATGAAAGTGGAAGCAGACTAAACCACAAATATCCAGATAGAACAAGAATAAACAGAACAAACAAGAAAAAAACAATTAAACGTAAACAGACTGAATTGTATCAAACAAGTCTGGATCACAACAACTGGATCAAACCAAAGTAAACAGTACTAAACAAGACCGGAACCAAATTAAAGTGGAAGAAACCTGAATTAACAGAACCAGAAATACCCCAAAAACCGACTGATCCTTGTACCATACAAGACCAACTGGACCAAACCAAAGCACACAAAACCAAGCAAGACTCAAACAAACCAGATTAAACTGGACTAAAGTGCACTAAACTGGAATAATGTAGAGATACTGCATCAAAGCAGACTAACCTTGAACAAACACACTAACTGCACCAAACCAGATTAAACTGGATTTGGGGCCGGACCAAACCGGATCAAACCGGATAGAACTAGACCAGCTCTTTCCCACCGATCAGGTGACGGCTCGATAACTAAAAAAACCTCATCGCTCACTGGTTCAACATCCTCGTCCGCCTGCTGGCAGAAAGACGACTGATACACGATCAATCGAATAACTGATGAGTCGAGGAGGAGACGAGAGAGGAGAGACAAGGAGGACTCTGTGTGACGGGCATCATTAGTGTGTGTGTGTGTGCGTAGGTGTGTGTGTGTGTGATCATCAAAGGGGCTCTTCAGTGTTAATCTAAGACACCCGTGAAGCTGGCACCGAAGCTAACGTGGGCACTGCCAAGCTCTCACACACACACATATACACACACAGTCACATGACGATGACTCATGGTTAACAGCAGTGTGTGTGTGTGTGGGTGTGTACAGTGTGTTGTGGTTGTGAGAGACCCAGCATGAGTGTGTGGGAGCCACTGGATGTGTGTGTGTGTCAGAGATGAAGAAGAAGCTAAAGACATTATTCTGGGATGATGTTGCGTTTACGTCCCTAAACCTGGATGTATTCTCTCTCTCACACACACACACACACACACACACACACACACACACACACACACAC
>NW_022282478.1:2838-3327 GCF_004355925.1 Anarrhichthys ocellatus
ACACACACACACACACACACACACACACACACACACACACACACACAAAGCCAACAAGTGACTGCACTCATAAATCCCAGTGAAGCTTTGCAGTAAAAACTGAGAGGAAGGTACTCTAGATAATTGCTAACTGTCTCTCTTTCCTCCTCATCCTCACCATCATCATCATCATCATCATCATTATTCTCTACATCCTTTTCTCTCCTCACATCTGTTCTTCATCTCCCTCATTCCTTCGTCTCCTTTCTCCTCTTCCTCTGCTATCTCCTCCTCTCCCGTCTGTCACCTCCTCTTGTCTCTGTTTCACTACTCTTCCTTTCCTCTTCTCTCATTTCCTTTGCTTTCATTTCCTCTTCCCTTCTCCTCTTGTCATCATGTGATAACCTCTCCTTTCCTGTTTCTTTTCTTCTCCACTTTGCTCCTCATCATACCCTCTGTCATCCTCTCCTTCCATCTCCCTTTCCTTTCCTTAATCTCTTCTCCTTATCT
>NW_022282478.1:3337-3807 GCF_004355925.1 Anarrhichthys ocellatus
TCTCTTCTCCTTCTCTCCTTCCATCTCCCTTTCCTTTCCTTAATCTCCTCTCCTTCTCTCCTTCCTAATCCCCTCTTTGCTTTCCTTTTTTTGATTACTTTCCTCCTCTTCTACTTCCCGGACATCCAGAAACCTTCAGATCCAGATCAAACTTCTGTCTCCGTCTCTGTCGCTTAACAACAGCTGAACGCATGTTTGACTAATGTTTGTGTGTAAAAGTGGGAATGAGAAGGTTTTTCTAGTGTACTTTTTCTGTTCCTGCAGACGAACCATGAACCTAAAACAGCACTTTCTGTTGGCAGATGATGCAAAGTAATAAGTAAGTAATACGGTAAATTAGACGCATGATGCTGCAGAGCATGGAGACCATTTTACACTTCACACTGCATCCTCCTCTCACAGTGCAGCCCTTTAATTATAGTAACACACACACACACACACACACACACACACACACACACACACACACA
>NW_022282478.1:3817-7441 GCF_004355925.1 Anarrhichthys ocellatus
ACACACACACACACACACACACACACACACACACACACACACACACATGCATGTGCCACCTGCACATCAGGAGCAACTTGATGTTGAGGACTTGACAGCGACCTTGTGATTGGAAAAGACGACTTCTTATAGCTTGCAAAAAACTATAAGAAGATAATAAATCATATTCATGATTTAAACACGAGTGTGACACGTGAATTTGAGTGTTTTGCGATCCACATTAAAATCCCATAGGCCTCATCCCCACGAGGCGACGTCGTCTTCTGTCTGACCGACGCACGAGAACTTAAAGATATTAAGTTCACGAGGAAACAAAACAGAAAGCAAAGCAGCGAATCCTCCCACTGGAGATGGAACAGGACGATGATTTTACATCTAACTTAAAGAAGAGGAAGAAATGCTTCATCTGCTATTAATATAAGCTGATGGAGGATATGAGGCGAGGAGCGCTGCGCTTGTGTCCAGATGGTGCAGAGGAAGTTAAAGCATTGTTCAGTCTGACTTTCAGAAATACAGAATGTTTAGAGCAGCAGACGGAAAAGCAAAGATGTGCACACCTCTCTGGTTGTAAGAATAATTGTATGACATTTTAAGAAGAAAGAAACTATAATAATATTTGTTTATGAACATATCCTGCAGAACACACAAACCCACGGCAGCATGAAGACACACATGTAAACCTCGGCTCTGCTCGCCAGCTTGATTCTCCTGCGAAGCCACATGAGTCCAAGGGAGAGGACACACACACACACACACACACACACACACACACACACACACACACACACTGATTAGAAGCCCATCTGATGTATATGGGTTACAGTGTTTTGTGCAGACACACAGTCAGTGATGCAGTGAAACGTGGATGCAGTCAGTAACACACAGCCTCCTCTGTCCTCCCACTGCAGCCAGTCAGCTCCACCAGCAGGCCCACAGTATAAAGAGTCACTCAGTCGCCCACCACAGCAGCAGACTTCACAAATATTCACGTCGTGCAGCGTCGGGAGGCGGTAGGTTCTCTACACCTCCACATTTCAAAAAGCACGAAGAAGAGACGTTCTAACCGTCGGTAGTTTAACATTTAGTCAGTAACACAAATACAAATCAATATCCCAACTATGATGATTGATTATATGAGCACGAATTTATTAACCCTCTGGACTCAAAGCAGTTTCAGGTGTTCTTCTCTCCGGTCACATGTTTCTCTCTGTGGTCTTCATGTTCTCTGTAACATAAAGTTCCTCTATAGAAACAGAACCATCATGACTAGAAGCAGAGAGAACTAGAACATGTCTTTAGTGCAGAACAACAGTTATGATGACATCAATCATCTCCTCTCCAGGTTAAAGTAAACGCTGTATTTTAAATGAAAACATGAAGAATATTTTTTTGATGAAATATCACAATTTTATTTTCGGTTTCTTTTTCACATATGATGTGTTCAAGGACCGTCGGAAAGATGAAAATCTGACAATAATGTTGGTTTTTACAGCTAGTGGTTTGATAAACGATGTAGTTTTGGCGACTGTTTAATAAGAAAACATGATTTTCCATCCCGTCGGTGGGTTTTCGGGTTCAGAGGAACTGTCCAGCAACATGTGTCAATTTCATGCTTACTGTCTTTTCAAAATAAACTTTGTTCAGCAAATTGTCAACATAAATAATAAAAGAAGGATTTGTAACTGTACTGTACAAGATAAAAAGTCAGTCCGCATCGGCTTCACTCAGAACCGGATGTTGCCACCTGACCTCTGATGGAAATCTCTCCGAGGACATTCAGAGGTTCAGAAGTTACACTTTACAAAACACTCCAGTTAAACACAGCAGCAGGAGTGAATGTCCGTAAGGACGTCCATATTTGTGCAGCAGCATTGTCATTCACTCCGTATCAAAGCAGAATCTCTGCTCAGCAATGAGCGTGTGTGTCGCTCGCATGAACCCGTCAGGCGGTGTAAACAACAGCCATGACAAACAGGAAGTGAGGGCGCAGCGATGTGACAGAGCGGGCAGCGACTCTGCAGCGAGACGAGAGGCCGGACTCAGTCTGACACCAGTACATGAAGGAGGAAGAGGAGGAGGAGGAGGAGGAGGACCAGATGATTCACTGACCCGACTGTCTCACACACTCACTGTCTTCTCACTGACAGACCAACACATTTCTCCGGGGGGATCGAAATATAACCTCCCAAAAAAATCCAACATTTAGAGCAGATTTATTTATTTGGAGACCAAAGTTTAGTCGAGAGATGAGACCATGATAACACGTTCCAGTACCTATACTACCGTTTAGTATTTAGCATGCAAGAGAACAATATTCAGCATGTCCCAATACATCGTGTGTCAAAACGCAGTATGTCTAAAATACCAACATGTCCTCGTACTTCAACCCAACATGCTTTTCTGGCTATTCTGACCCACAATCCTCCAGCAGATACATGAGCAACAAGCTCAAAGTTCAAGGTGCCATGTGGCACAAAAGATGTTTTTCCACTGATTTTACGATATGCTAATGTGACCAATATCACAAGCAACATACTCAAACATTTCACCTTACTGAAGATCATTTTGATTTATTTTTCCCAACACCTCCACAGACCTGAAGCACAGAATAGATCGTCTGTGACGTGTGTGACGGGTGGAAAGTTTCAGCGACAGACACACAAGAAAGCTTTGTTACATTTAGGAAAAGATTGTGGTTTTGGGTTAAAAAACTGGCTATAAGTAAGTCATGTGACGAAGTATGAAGAGGGACAAATTCAGTCAAACAAATGCAGGACTTTCACCCAGGAGACAGCTGTTCATGTCCAGCGTAGAAACAAAAGTCAACTATCTTATATTATCGCACTTTACGTGTTAGTTAAGTACGTTAGTCATGTAAAAACAGCACGGAAAGTGTTTAATACAGTTATTTTCCATTACAAAAATATGTATTTTGAATAACACAGTTATTGAACGAAACAAACATACTTATTTTATGAAACAAAAAAATATTTGAAATGACAATCGAGTTAATTTATTTAACAGAAATACTTATTTAAAATGACAGTTATTTTACTAAAGAAACTTTCTTATATTACAAAACAGAAATACTTATTTCACGTAAGAAAATTACCTATTTTAAATAACAATCAAGTTATTTTACGTAACAAAAACACGTATTTTAAACAGCACACGCAGTTATTGTACACCACAAACATATTTGGACCCAAAACACGATCGCTCCTTAAACCTAACGTACTGCTCGTATCCCACTGTTCTTGTCATCCTCTTGTTGTTATGTATATGTATTGTCTCTTGTCTTTCAATTAAAAAAAAATAATTAAAAAAAGAAATTATAATAAATAAAAAAAAATGCGTTAACGCGTGGTAAAATAATTGTCGGCGTTAATTAATGAATGCGTTACGCGAAATTAATGCGTTAACTTGCCCAGCACTAATTTATTTATATTTATAGTATACTTTAAACAGTTAATATATTGTTCAATTTGAAGAAAAAAGTATCGGTTCAGGCACCGTTTAGGCACCGGTATCGGAAAACGATACCCATCCCTAGTCCTGATCCTCAATATGAACCAGACTCAGTGTAGTCCTGATCCTCTATATGAACCAGTCTCAGTGTAGTCC
>NW_022282479.1:0-7495 GCF_004355925.1 Anarrhichthys ocellatus
TGTGTGTGTGTATATATATGTATGTGTGTATGTGTGTATGTATATATGTCGGTGCAGCAGGGTAGTAGCAGGGTGCAGCAGGGTGCCGGTCTCTCTCTGAGCAGTCGGTGGGGTTTTTAGTCACAGCTACTGGTTTCCAGTAAAGTTCTGCACCCAGTTGTTCACAGCAGAGGAAGTGGTGGTGGAGCCTGAAACTCTGTTCAGAAAGAAACAAACCAGCTGATCACGCGTCGGTTTCTTATCTTTTCATGTGAATTTTTGTTTTTGCTTCATTTACATATCCGCTTTTATTTTGTTGAGCTGCAGCGACTTCCTGTGAGCACACGCCCTGAAGAGAAGGTCAAAGGTGTTCTCTCTTCTCATGTGACTTCATGACCAAAAGAAGACTCTTAACTATGTCCTCATACTCTCATCTCTTAGTTTCTCACTTTGTGAATGAACGCGTGAACGCGTGAACGTGTGACACACAGACTGATGGCGCCACCTAGTGGGAAGACACACACATGTCGTTCTCCACAATCAAAAACACCTAAATATCTTCAATAAACGGCTCATTCAGAGCAGCAGCAGCTCTTGTAAAAGTGTTGTTTTTAACACAAACACACAGAATGAATCCACCAACACTGGAGAGGTTCATGAACTCATCACAGAATCACTTTAACAGACATGAACCATGTTTCTGTTTAGAGGGTTCAGGCTCTGAGTGATGTGATTGGTTACAGGTGTTTTCACAGGTGCATTCTGGGTGCAGTATTTCAATATACACTTTTGTATCGACACTAAACCGTCCCCGACTCTGAAGTATGTCAAGTATTCAGAAAGTCCTTTTGTTTCTGTTGATCTGTAACAAAGTAAATACAAACACAGCTAACACACGTTAGCCACATTAGCATCAACTGATGGGCCAGAGAAGAAGCTTCACAACAATATTACATTTACACACTGAGGAGTCAGAAGATCTTAACTTTTACATAAACCAGTAAAATCCTTCAGACCTGCTGCAGCAGAACTCACAGCAGCTTCATGTGGAGATATTAAACGATGTTCTAGAGGATTCAAGAAAGTTAAAAGTCTAAATGTGTAAAAAAAGTTGTGATGCACTAAAGTGTGACACAATCAAAAGCAGCATGAATGAATCGCAGTTTGTCTCCACCTGCTGCTGAGTTTGAAATATTTCAATCTTTAAATTATTCATTCAGACTTTTCTTTTAAAAATCTTCTTATTAAAGTTATAATATCTCAGATTTGACTTCACATCTTGTGAGGCTTTAACCTTGATTCACCTCGAGGGTCTTTGGACCCAGAGGACAGGAAGTCAAACGTGTTCTTTCATTTAACCATATAGATAAACATTAACATTGCTACATTAGTACAACAGTTGTTCTCTATATCTGTAGACTTTTATATTCAGGTTAAAACTGCAAAAATCAGCTAAATAACAAATCAGATCAGAAGCAGACTCGCATCTGAACGACTACTGAGGCGCTTCATGAAGACTTCTCATAATTCTGAGATAATTATCTCGTTAATGAAGGAAAAACAGAACATTTATTTCCTTCTCATTACACAAAACAATATTTGTCACACATTATTATTATTATTATTATTATTATTATCTGACTAATCAGCAGATGATTTGCTCTTAGAGGCCCCTCCACAGTCTTTATATTCACGCTGTACTTCAGTGGATATAAATCAAATGTCCAGCTTTCATCCACACAGTGTGTGTGTGTGTGTGTGTGTGTGTGTGTCTCCTCCACAGCTTCAGGACACGTTCAGTCTTTATGTGAATCTTCTGACTTTAAAGGAGACGGTCGGGACCTCTGACCTCCGTGTTGTTGCTGCTCGTAGCCAGAAGAGGGCGCTGTTTCCCCGTCAGCTGAGAGTCTGTGTGTGTGTGTGGATTCTCTCTCTGTCGTCTCGAGAGAGGGAGCGTTTAAAGCCCGCCCCCTGAGGAATGGGTGGTATTGATTGGTTGGCGGGTGTCAGCTGTCGGTATTGATCAGTGTGCTGAGAGACAACAATGAAGGAGAGCTGTGTGTGTGTGTGTGTGTGTGTGTGTGTGTGTTTTGATTGAGCAGCAGCTGTAAACTCGGTCGTGCACCTATTTTTTAACGAGACATTCTCTGTCACAAATATTCACTGATTTGAGCACAATAAGCATTATTAACATGTCAGAGGACATTTAGTCTTTAGAAAGAGGTTTACAGGATATTCAAGCTTTCTTTATAATATATTTAATATTTGATCATCACCGTACTTGAAAGACTCAAAGTCTCTATAAAAAGGACAGTTTTATTCTTGTCTGGTGTATTTTAAACAGAGGAAACTGTTGATGTTGAACCGACATGTTTAAGGTGTTTAGCAGCTGTTTTAGTTTTTGGAAACATGTTCAAAGATCTGAAGTTCGTTTAGTGAAAGAAATACTTTGAAAAAGGAGTAAAAACGTGAAAAATACAATTCTGTCGCATGATCTTGAGATTATTGTTCAGTAACTGAGGTCATCGTTCACAATGAGATTTATTTATTGATAAATGTGTAACGTATTTGTTCACACACCTGAATAAACACGTGTGTTGTATCTTTGGCACCAAACGGGTAATAAAACAGCTGTTTACTGTAAACTAACAGCTGTTTGAGTCATGCAAGATTGAGTAAATGTAGAAAACAATCCTCTGTTCCTTTATTTATAGTGTAAGAGTTCTCTTGACTCATCTGAAGACTCCAACGAGTGCCTGTGCTGAGTCAGCGTTTCTGTAAAGCTGCAGGTGGGTGAAGGAAACATCCAACGAAAGGTTCATTTTCACAATGATCAACCCTGGTGGTGCTCTGTTGACTGGATATAAAAGGTCACAGTTACATGCTGGATACTGTAACCAGGTGCTGGTCCCATGGCTTCTGTGTTGATGAAAGAAGTTGAGATTTCTTTTTCATACTTTCATGTTTAAATCTGTTTGTTTTTTAAATCTGCTTAAGGCATAAAAAAAAATCTTTTTTTTTTTTTTTTTTTTAAACATGCATTTTTCATTCAACTTAGTTCTGGTTCTTCACCCTGTTAGTGATGCAACTCACCCAGGAGTCAACCTCCGGTTCTATGAAGTGAAGTCAAAGCTTGATGTGTTAAAGCTGCAGTCTCTCTAGTGTCCAGCAGGGGGCGACTCCTCTGGTTGTATAGAAGTCTATGAGAAAATGACTCTACTTCTCTCTTGATTTATTACCTCAGTAAACATTGTAAACATGAGTTTATGGTCTCAATCTCTAGTTTCAAGTCTTCTTCAATACAGCATGATGTTCATTTAGTACATTATGGTCCATTTAGAGTCAAACAGACCATAAAGCTTTAGGGCGGGGCTACACTGTGATTGACAGGTCTCTACCAGAGATGTAGTGTATAGCGAGAAGAGAAGGGGGACCAGGACGGGGCCTTGTGGAACCCCCGTAGTTAGCATGCGTGGTTCCGACACGGCCCCCCTCCACGTCACCTGGTAGGATCGACCTGACAGGTAGGATGCAAACAGGGAGAGTGCAGAGCCTGAGACGCCCATCCCCTCGAGGGTGGAGAGGAGGATCTGGTGGTTCAGTGTCAAACGCTGCAGACAGGTCTAGGAGAATCAGGACAGAGGAGAGAGAGGTCGCTCTCGCTGCGTGAAGCGACTCCATCACCGCAAGGAGGGCTGTCTCAGTCGAGTGACCGACTTTGAACCCAGACTGGTGAGGGTCCAAGAGGTCGTTTTGGTGGAGATAGGAAGACGGTTGAGTAAAGACAGCACGTTCAAGTGTTCTGGAAAGAAAGGGTAGAAGAGAAACCGGTCTGAAGTTCTTGACATCAGAGGGGTCAAGTGATGGTTTTTTCAGAAGGGGGGTGACTCTGGCAGTCTTGAAAGCCGTGGGAAAGCATCCTGAAACAAGAGATGTGTTGATGAGGTGGGTGAGGAAAGGAAGGAGTTCAATCGCAATAGACTGAAGAAGAGGGGAGGGGATCGGGTCAAGGGAGCACGTGGTGGGGAGGTTAGATGTAACAAGGTTGAGGACCTCGTTAGGGGAGAGGGGAGCAAGATAGGGTAAGATGGGGCATGGAGAGGGGACGGAGAGCTGTTGGGGAAGTGCTGGAGATGGTGGACAAGGAAACAGAGAGTGGGGGAGAGGATGGAAATGGACCAGGGGGCTGAGAGAAGGAGGATCTGATATCGTTTACCTTCTTGTCAAAGAAGTTGGCGAAATCGTCAGGGAGAAGGGAGGAAGTAGGGGGTGGGGGTGGGGGTTGGAGGAGTGAAGAGAAAGTTTCGAAGAGTTTTTTAGGATTGGAAGCAGAGGTTAGGATTTTGGAGCGGGAGAACGCAGCTTTAGCAGTAGAAAGGGAGGCGGACAAAGTGGAAAGAAGAGCTTGGAAGTTAAGAAGGTCCCCAGGGAGTTTGCCTTTTCTCCATTTTCGCTCAGCCTCACTTAGGCTCCGTCTGTCAGTACGCACTGAGTCCGACAGCCACGGGGCAGGTGGGGTTGGCCGTGCAGGCCTGGAGGTGAAGGGACAGAGGTTGTCCAAAGAAGAGGAAAGGGTGGAGAGGAGAAGATCAGTAGCAATATCAGGGGATAGGAGAGAGAAGAGAAGGGTCAGGGAGACAGAAGAGGAAAGATCAGCCGGGGAGAGGGAGCGGAGATGACTACGGGTAGAAACCATGTGGGTAGGTGGTGGAAGTACGGGGGGAGAGGAGAGGGAGAGGGAGTAGTACATGAAATAGTGGTCAGAGAGCTGGAGGGGAGTGACAGAGAGGTTAGCAGTAGAACAGTGTCTAGTGAAGATAAGATCCAGCTGGTTGGCTTGTGGGTAGGAGGAGAAGAGGAGCGGTAAAGGTCGAAGGAGGAGAGGAAGGAAAGAAGAGGTTCTAACTTATCGGTCTGGATGTTAAAGTCTCCGAGCAGGATGAGTGCGGAGCCATCATCATGGAAGTGTGAGACTAATGTGTCGAGATCTTCCACGAACTCACCAAGAGGCCCCTGAGGGCGATACACAACAGCAATAGTGAGCTTGACTGGGTAAGTGACAGTAACAGCATGAAATTCTAAAGAGGATGGGGAGAACTGAGGAACCGAGACAAGAGAGTATTTCCATTTTGGGGAGAGTAGCAGGCCAGTACCACCACCCCGCCTCGCAGCTCTGGGAGTGTGAGAGAAAGAGTACACTTCTGACAGAGCTGCAGGTGTGGTGGTATTTTCTGGCGTAATCCAGGTCTCAGTTAGAGCAAGAAAGCGTAGCCCGAGATAAACTCAGCTTTCGGCACTGCCAACTGGCAATTCCAGAGCCCCCCCGCCACCACTTGCTCAACATGAGCTGAGACAGTAGGATAAATGAGGTTAGTGGGGTCATGGCACCTGGGAGTGGCCCAATGTCTACGTGACCACCGAGCAGAAGAGAGGACCGAAATCGGATGCAAACACATGGTTTGAGCAATAAAAATGAGGTAACTACACGTTTGAGAAGTCGGGCTTGAAAAAGTCGCCTTGTTGCCTTTGTTCGCCCTAGCCTTCCTTTGCCGAACGCTTGAAAGCTGACGCTTCCAACCTACAGAAGTGCTTAATAAGGAGAGTAATCTACTGATTGTCTGCCAGGAGTGTAGGCTCCTCCCTTGCAATTAGCAAAGCTATTCAGCAGCTGAGACTAAATCACACCTCCTCTGACAGGCAGAAACTCAGTCCAATCACCACTGAGGCAAGCCTAAGTACAGCTATAAAGACCTTAGTTAAAGTAAGAATAAAAACACTTATCAGATTCTGGGTGAGTCAGAAGTTCAGTTGATGCTCCAGAAGATGAATACAGTCTGAGCAAAAGCTGAAACTGGACTTCCTATATCCTTGAGATGTGCAGGCTCCTCCCTTGCAATTAGCAAAGCTACTCCTCCTCAGTCCATATATGGTCACTTCCTGTTCACTGGTTGCAAAAATTCAAGATGGCGACGACCAAAATGACAAGCTCAAGGCTTCAAAACGTCCACAAACCAACGAGTGAATTAGAAAATTGTGTTTTTGATCATCAAATGAGAGCTTGTTTGGTAACATCGTTTTCACAATATTTCCAAAAACTCACCAAATGTTTGCAAAAGAAGCCTAAATTTTATCTACCTGCCCAACTAAATATGAAAGTTGCCCAATCTGGCAACACAGAGCTTGACGAGCTAGTCGCACGCCGCCGGACTTCCGTTGCCAAAACACTTCCGAACGACATCATTGTTTACAAACTCTGTCACATCCTGTTCATCACCGATGTTTCTGTGTGCCAACAACACAGAAGCATCGGTGCAATGATCTGACTCCTTCTGTGTGAATACACATGATAAACACAAGGTATCGTGTGTGTGTGTGTGTGTGTGTGTGTGTGTGTGTGTGTGTGTGTGTGTTGGGAAAAGCGTGGGAACTGTAGAGGAGGATGTGTGTGTTTATGAAGGCAGCTGTGAGTTCCCATGACTTCCTCCAGATAGAGTTTAACGTGTATCCCAACAAACCCCAGAGGCTGCTCTACAGAGGGCGGATCAGAGC
The DNA here is from genome assembly GCF_004355925.1 of Anarrhichthys ocellatus. NCBI lineage: Eukaryota > Metazoa > Chordata > Actinopteri > Perciformes > Anarhichadidae > Anarrhichthys > Anarrhichthys ocellatus. The sequence goes on from NW_022282479.1 coordinate 6,529, forward strand.
GTTTGGTATCGATGAAGCTTTCAGGTCGGCTTCTCTCTGCAAAGCTGAAACTGTGTCGGCGTGCGAGGGCTGTAAGGTGACATCTGACTGTACGACAGCTTTGAATATCACAGACACGCAACAGGATGATGCAGTTGTTTCTTTGTTTTCACTATATCTCATCGCTGCCATGTCAATGTGCAACAATCATGAGCAAGATGAGGATGCAGATGTTTCAAGACTTCAAAATGAATCTGTTTCCAGTCGAGCTCAAGCGGGTTCAAATAAATTAGACTACGAATCAAAGACGTCTCCATCCGTAATGATTCACAGGTCACCAAACTGGACCTTTTGTGGAAACCTGCTCGTTCACCATCATCACCATCAGTACTTCCTGTTTCGACCCTGCGACACTTTTCCTTTCACCGTGTTGGTGGTACGTCTCCCAACGTACAAAAATCCCATTTCTTGTCTTCCTGCACCAGATGAGAAGAAATAAAGTTTAAGGAATTTAAGATTTTGGGAAAAGCTACTAAGCTTGTGCGATGGTACATGGTTGGTTTGGCTTGAGGGGAAACAGCTAGCGCGGCTCTGTCCAAAGTAAAGTAGTCAAATAAAGCTGAAGCTCACTTATTAACGTGTTATACATGCTGCTCTGCAGGAGATAAATGTGCATCAAGTTACGTATGTGTCGGGACTATTTCTCGGCGAACAACAGCTGGAGTGTTGATGTCATAGAGGCCGAAACTGAAACCTGAACTTGTTACGAGATGTTGATCTGAAGATCATCTGGTGTTTGTCAGGAAATAGTGAATAAGTGACGCATAAAATCACCACAAACAAAGAAGATATGTGTTAAAACCAGGCGGCAACCTCCTGGTTCTGAGGAGTGAAGTCAAAGCTTCATGTGTTAAAGCTGCATTCTCTCTAGTGTCCACCAAGGGGCGACACCTCTGGTTGTATAGAAGTCTATGAGAAAATGACTCTA
>NW_022282480.1:0-7494 GCF_004355925.1 Anarrhichthys ocellatus
TATATATATATATATATATGTATATATATATATATGTATATATATATATATGTATATATGTATGTATATATATATATGTATATGTATATGTGTATATATATATATGTATATATATATAATCTCAAACAAAACTCATCTGAAAAGTAAAGATTAAGAAAATATGACTGTTAGGAGAGAATATAGACATATCCAGAATGTACTGACCTTTGCAGTATAACTGATATAATTACAGATCTGATTCAACGGGTGAGGTCAAAATAAGAGGAAATGGTTCAAAGGTCAAAGGGAGAAAATCCCATTGAAAACCAGTCAAGCGGGCTGAAAGGGAATATCTGTGAATTTATGGTTAAGAGACAGAATATTTTATTCAATATCATACATTACAAAAGCAGCTTTATGAAATAAATCAATATATGTGCACTAACAAAGTCAAATTGATCATGCAGAGAAGTAATTAGCTACTCATTTACATCCACCACAGACACTGCAATGCTTCTGCTAGTGTCTCCTTTAAAGCTAGGGCTGGTTATGTTGAGTACACTACATTTTTTAAATCGTTCACCCTAAAAACTCAGCCCAGTGTTGCCAACTCTGTCCCAAAGAAAGTAGCAAGCAGCACCAGATCCAAAGGTCACTAAATCGAGTGAGAAAGTCTCAAAAGGGTCAACACTGCCAGCCTGTCTCTCCTAACACACTCCCCCACATGATGATGGTAAACATAAAGGAACAACATGGCTATGAATATGATGAGAGGACAGCCTTATTACAGTCCTGTGACAGATAGCTACTGTTTTGATACAGCATGTGGTCTGTTTGCTAACATGCTAAAACTCAGATTTTAATTTAATAAGAAACAATATTTCTAATTCAAGTAATATAATAGAAATCTATTTCTATAAGTAATGTTCTAACATTTGTCTTGTTTAAAACACTAATCACTTCGTACTTGCCAGGAGTAGAAATGTGCAAAAATAGAGTTATCATCTGAGGGTCCTCAGAAGACTCTTCTTCTAGGATCAGCAGGCACGTCACACACGTGCCATAACTCTATATTGACAAATCTGATTGACTTAAAGTGTAATTAATGTAATAAGCTGCTTCATTAGAAGAAATATATCATTTGACTCAGAAGACAGTGGGCTTATATGGGGACGTTTAACCATGCTTAGACAAACACTACACACATGTAGAGCACATCTGGAAGGCTTTGTGTTAGGTAAGGTTGTGTGCTCCATGGAGCAGGGTTTCTTCAAGGATCTCTCTGGATCTTTCTCTTTACTTCCCTTTTTAAAACCCTGACAGTCTCCAGGCTCCTTCCGCTGAGAGCACTTCCCTAGCATGATGCTACGACCACCGTGAGTCCCTCTACAGATTAGCTTGGTGATGAACTTCAGCTGGTTTCCACATGTCTTTCATTCACAAGCAGCTTTTGTCTTCACTATATAAAGGCCTGATTGGAGGGCGTCAAATAATGATTCATTTCATCATCAATAAATATGTTGATTATTTTCTCAATAAATTTGTAAAAAATATAAAAACATGTCCAGTACAATTCTCTAACTGTCCAAAACCCAAAGATATTCAGTTTATTATCATAGAAACTAGGAAAACCAGCAAGTATTCACATTTCAGAGGCTGAAACCGGAGTTTGTGCTTAACAGATGACATAAATCTGCTTTGCTTGCTATTGCCGATTACATCACTGCTTTTGTTATTTTTTTTATTCTACTATATCCACTTCTGCTGTTATTACTAGAAATCATAATGTTTCCATCATTATTCTGCTTACTACTCTCATTACATGAATCATTGATGTCATATGCATTGACTGTGTTGTAACTCTGTTATGTTCATTCTGTACACATGACATCTATCACACTCCATCCTGAAAAAAAAAGAAGTTAAAAAAAAAAAAAAGAAATTAAAGTTAGACTTGATAATAAAAATATCCCTGTAGTCGAAATGAGATAGAAAGTCGAAGTATGAGATAGAAAGTCATAACTATGATAGAAAGTCATAAGTATGAGATAGAAAGTCAGAATGATGAGATACTTAAACACACAGTCACAGAAGCAGCTCTTTGGCTGGTTACTGTACACTTGAAATGGAAATGTATTGTGAGTACATTGAAGACTACTTTAAACGTGGCTTTAAAACACATGAAATACTTCACGTGGGATTGTGCAAACGCACCCTTGAAAGGATTTTAAGCATTGAACAAAGTTATTGTAATAACTTGTGTTTGATATTTGTCTTTGCTATTTTCTTTAATAGTTTGATCTTTGATAGAGTAATGTGGGTTTCTTAACCCTACATTAAAAGGATTTAAGTTATAATAACAGAAATGTGTTTAAATATATTTTTACATTTATATAACTACATGTACAATATTTTAACACTTGAATAAACAATAATCAAATGCAGAGAGAGTTATTTAACAATATGTTAGGAGAAGTTACATTTACACCGTCTTACATTTACAACCGGCCCTTTGAGGGCGACTGTGATGCTGATGTGGCCCAGAGTGAAAATGAGTTTGAGACCCCTGCTCTAAGGTCTCTCCCTCTTTTCTCCCTGTTAAAGGGTTTTTTGGGGGGGAGTTCTTCCTGTCCCGATGTGAGGGTCCTGGGACAGAGGATGTCACATGTGTACAGATTGTAAAGCCCTCTGAGGAGGATTTGTGAGCCTCAAAGCATCAGTGACGTTTTATACCACTCCTCGGATAGTAGGCTGTTACAGTCGGCCTGCCTTTGTCAAGCTTACAATGTCCAGTTGTTGAGACAGGGAGTATTTTGTGCCCTTGCTTTGTCTGGGAGAAGGAATATGAAGAGATGGGGATTAATTTCTCTAATTTGATTCAGCCATGGGTGGAGCCATCATTTGTTTAGTACAGGTCGCTATAGACAAACACAAGGATGGCGTGAAAGCCAACAGCTGGCTGTTTATTTTACAATACTAATAACATGATTTAATAACTGGTCGTTCTATAGAGGTGTACATAAAAGCTCAATACTGTTTTTAGCTTGTATTACAGCAACAAGGTAACGTTACTCCTCTATTATCTCTCAGTGCTAAGAGCGATGAGTCAGCTGACAGTCACACAGCCGTGAAAAACAACGCGGAAACACACAGACACGACAGAGTACAGACATACTGTGTCGTTGAGTGGACCCGTGTCTTACCTGAGAAACATTCCGGCAAAGTGGTGAAGAAACCAGCAGGAACAGTCCGCCCTCAGCCCACTGATGTTGTGTCACTTCACTCCTGTCCTGCGTTTAATGTGGCTCACAAACCGCCTTCACATAACGTTACCAGAGAGCCGAACGGATGGACAATAACCTGGAAAGGTGAACAATCTCTCTCTGAGAATGTTTACCGGCCCTGGCTGTTTCCTGACAGCTGCACAATAATAAAAGACGAAGGCGTACCTGGCTGCGCTAGCCAGCAGTCGCCATGTTTGGCTGTGTAGATGTCAAACCTCGTGCTACATTCAGGGATCCTTGGAAAACACGGTGTAATTTTGGGATCTATGTCAATGGTTCGACCTGAACAGATGCTCTAAATTTTCTTTTCCCCCAAACATGTATTCCACCTTTTATCTAATATTTTTAACACATCTGTGCATTTATGTATATTTCCACAATTCAGACACTTGATTGTATTTGAAATAAATAAATTAAAGTATCCTTACAACACTTAAAGTTGAATTATTTTTAATAACAAACTAAAGGAAAGGGTTGCTATGATCTTCAGCTAACTGTGAATGCATCTCGGACATGGTGTTGTACAGAACATGTCAGTAGCAACCTACAGTCTAAAAAAAACGTCTGAGGAGCCATAGTGAGATATGGCGCCACCACAAGGCTAGACCATAGTCGTACAATGTATCCAATAAAATATGTCATAAATAATATAAAATGTATTATTCAACGGCTATATTCTGATCATTTGATTGACACCAAAACCATCAAGTTTTAAGTTATCAGTAGTTTGATTAATTGATCTCAGACACATCTTTGTTGTCAATAATTAACACATTCATCATACTCAGCAATCATCCTTTAAATCAGTAGGCCTACTTTTCTCCAAATCACTTCCTCACATTTGTGCAAATTTACAGAGAATTGCTTTTAAAACATCATCACATTATTTACAGTATAATTGACACAGCAGGGTAAACACAATACTTTTAGAGGCACTTCATACTTTTGCTCCACTACATTTTAAACTGCAAATGCATTAATAATCTCAATACTACTTTACAACAAGACTTTGTATTAAATCCTGCTGAAGTCCTGATCTTCAGAGGAACCATAACTCATTCTGCTGCATATGTATTTGGATATGGATATGGCAGGAATGACAAATGAAAGTGAAGTGAACTAACAGCCGACCATTGCATATAGGTCCCGCGACTGACTTTTGAGACTGAATAATAAAGATGCCTAAACACATCCTCATCCCATTTAGCATTGCTGTCATGGGTGCAGGTGATGGATATAGTAAATAAACGTATGGCGTTGTTGCACTTATCGTTAATACAGCTAGGCAAGGACATCAGTTGTATTCCTGAAGGGTAAATATCAGTCAGTTATGGAAATTGTACTTTTTTTAATGGTGTGTGTGTCAATTTTGTGCAATTAAATAAATTGTTTAGATTGTTTTTGAGACAATGAAACTCAGTTTGATTTTATTTTTCAGCATTCATTTACATTTGTGTGACAGTTGTGGGAGGGAGATTGAATATTGTGAATAGTTGATTGGTTCATGGTGTATGACATCACTGTAGAAATACAAAGACAATTTGTATGACCCTACAGACCAAAGTCCATCAAAGAGGCAACAACAGGCCTTTCCCATCAACATCATTTACTAGATCCAGATAAAGAAGCACAATGATCATGGACAAGCAGCCACAGTCACCTGACCTTGCCCATACACAGTTTAATGTCCAATCAGCTTTTCTGAACTACAACCCCATTTTACAATGTAATGACATCTTTCCTGATCAGCGGTAGTAATTCCCTCTGGTTTTCCTGGCTGAACTCACAGACTGGATTTTCTCTCTTAATGTGTCCTCCCAGTCTTTGCACCAGTTCAGGCTCCGCTCCAGGTTCTGGTAACGGGTGGCCAACTTGTCCAACGCCAGCACTGCCTCAGGCAGGTCAAAGGTCAGACCAGCCCTCTGCACTGCTGCCTGAAACTTGGCTGGAGATGCTGTCGCAATGTAGCACCTGCAAAAAGAGTTTTAGTGAGTAGTGTAGTTGTTTTGTCGAAATTTGTTACTGGCTAACACACATCAAAACAGTCACCATGGTTAACCTTGCATATTACTGGTGTTAGCATTTAGCTCAAAGCACTGCTGTGCCTACAGTAAGTACAGCCTCAAAGGGCTGCTAGCTTGGTTGTAGTTTGCCCGTTGTGTTGTGTGACTGTTGTGTGACTGTTCTAAAATATAATGATTAGTTGTGTTCAAAACAGCTCTTTTCTTCTTGTGGTCCTTAGTTCTTGTTTAGATCTTTCTTTCAGTGTATGTCCCCTTCGAGGCTCCTGAACACCCTGCTACTTCATGTCTTACAGTGAAGTCAGAAATGTCTTGTGTGTGTGGCTAAAAAGATGAATACAGTTTGCTTGACCTGTTGAGACTGGGGCTGTGAGGACAGTGGTAGTGATGCCATACAGCTACAGCTGTGTGTGGACACAGGACATACTGGTTTTCCTCCCAGCATCTCCTCATGGTCTCCAGGATCCCCTCATCAGTCACTGTTCCAGTTGATAAAACTTGTGACAACTACAAGTAAAACATAATTGTATTAGGGTGTTAGATGGGGGTTTGGTCTCACTAGACACACAGAAGACAAGCATGCCTGAATGTAGACAGTGGGTGCAGTGAATGATTGGTACTAGTTTGCGGTGGTTTTCCGGCAGAGAGTGTCTGTGGGATTGTTGAAACTCCTCCATCATGTTTTTCACTGAAGCTCCATCTCTGCCCAGCAGCAGCCAGAACATTCGCTCCATGTTGTACGGGTCCTACAGACCAAAAATCAAGCAGTGTGACACAGCATCAATGAATGACCAAGCATCTCAATACAAGTGATGGCTTTACACACATGGTGGAAATTCAAATGAATACCTCAATACCAAACTTTATATTGATGGCAATGTGTTTTAGCAGAGTACGAAATTCATTGTCCCCAGAGGACGAATCCTAATGTTTTTAGGTGAACCCTGGTCTTTCCTCCAGCACCACCACTGGACAAATATGTCGAATTCAAGAAATATCAAAATCTAATGTGCAGACTGCTGCACGTCAATGATCAGATTTGTGCTCCTCAGAGGTTGTTCCCTTTCCTTTTCACACACTCCATGAGAATGCCTGAATATGTTCGCCTTTGGGGCTGTACAGAAAGCAGATAACTGTTCCTAAAAATAGAATTAAAATTGATTGAAGAAAAGCAAAAACCATGTGTGGCTGACTGTCATTGAAGTGAGCAGTGCTAACTACAGGCTGTGGGATTGTGTTACCTGGATGTCAATGGCAGGGGCCAAAGTTTGTGTGACATTAGCTGCCATGGAAAAGTCACCAGTGGTTACCATCCTGTGCACTATGTCATTAGAATTCACCATGGCAACCAGCTTCAGAGGCAATCCCATCTGTTTTACAATGTAGCCAGCTGACACACACACACACACACACACACACACACACACACACACACACACATATTACCTTTTGTTAAGGGGGAAGCGTGGTGTGATCATTTGAAAAAAGGAAAGCCTTTGCTACTGGAGTGATTAATGACTGCATTCAATTTAACAGATCGATTGTTCAGAAGTCCTTGGTTGTAAAAACGTTGACTTCAAGTAAATTCAATTACAGAAATGAATGCTGTAACAGTCGGTTCATTCTCAGTTGCACCTTTCTGATAACTGATAAGTGATGTTATCACGGATATATGGTATCTGTAAATGTGTTGGCTGATAAGTAACAAAGACGTTGCATTAAAGTCATTTAGAAAAACCTTTCTGTGTACCAGAGAGCACTGGCAACAATATCTTATTCACAGCTTCGATAGTGATTCTTGTATTTTTTGATGACATATATTATAAAATGAATAGTCCATAACACATAACCACATGGTAAAGCCTAATTTCTGTGTGAATTAAATACTTGACAAATTAGCATTTTCTTATTTAATTAACAACTTGCATGCAAAACACTGACTTAACATGCATGCACAGAGTAATCAGATTAAGTCAATAACCGGGGTATTCATATATATATACATATATACACATATACATATATATATATACACACATACATATATACACACAAGTATACATACATACATACATACATATATACATACATACATATATACATACATACATATATACATACATACATACATATATACATACACATACACATATATACATACACACATACACATATATACATACACATATACACATATATACATACATACA
>NW_022282481.1:0-7494 GCF_004355925.1 Anarrhichthys ocellatus
CCTCCCCACCTCGCAGCGCTCTGCTCCTCTGGAGAGACTCTTGTTTTCCCGGTTGGATCCCTGAACACTCCGTCTCTCTGCTGACTCGGGAGAGGAGGCGTTTAGGGAGACGGCGTGAGTTTCCTCTTTAATTGTTTTCCTAACAGACAAACGAGAGGTGCAGCTCGCGTTAATCGTGCTGACCTTTTACCTGACCGAGGAGACGGTTGAGGTGCTTCTGAGTGTCAGAGTGAGCTACTGTACCGGTTACCTTCTGATGGTGTTTATTTGGACAATAGGGAATCTCTTGTACTGTGTATTTGCACCTGCAGTGAGTAGAGGGTATCCTGGAGGCTCTAAACAGGGTGGCCCCTTCTGCTACTGCAGGTGTTCGTGAGACTACATGATACCTCCCCCACTGCTCCTCTCCGTCTCTCTGTTTCTTAGCTTACAAAACAAGACGTCAGGGTCAGACGTCAGGGCTCATCTCTAAAGCCTCGAGGTCATTACGAGGAGATTCCTCCCGTTTCTTTTGACAGGTGATTACTGAGGCGGTTTGGTGAAAGAGCCGCCGCACAATAGTGACTACTTTACTTTCTTCTTTTCAGAGGTTTTACCCTCTGGATGGGAATCATCTGTGTCCCCCTTCTGCTGGAATTCAGAGGAAATACCGGCCAAAAGGTAACACACCTGACATGTGCAACATTCCTGACACCTCAGAGATTCCTTCCCAACCTCAGAGAGGGCGCGGGCAGGAGACAGAGTTATACTAGATGCAGGGATATCGTTTAGTTCTAGTTCAAAGCATAAAAGCACCTGCACGTGATGATCGTTCTTTGCTTGAGCTCTTGGCCTCAGCAGGTTTTTCATTCCAATCAAACACTGCAGCAGCATGTTTCCCACTGATACACGCACCTCCAGCCGCAGAGGAGCAGCTAATGAGTGAAAGCTGTAATGGCTGTTTGGAATGAAACACTGCAGACTCGATGTACAAAGTGAGATCTGAATTACACAAAAGTCTGACCTGTCATCAGAGAAATAGTTTTTATTTCTAAAACATTTGTTTGTAATTACATGTTCTGCTGGAAAAGTATGTTCTCGTATATGGTTTGTGTGCACACGGCTCTTAATGAAATCTGCAGACATTCAACGAATGGAGAGGTCATCCATCAGCCAACACTGACACATGTGGCATCGCAGGAGAAGCACAAAGCTGGAGAACTCGCTTTTATTGTGTGGCACAACTCGCCCCTAACACCAGAGGTCCCTGCAGCTTCTCGTCTGTCCCAGAGTCATGCACAGCTGGCCGTGAATCGCCTCTGTGTGCCGAGTCCTCGTTAGGAAGCATAGCAGAGCGCCGGAATGGGTGTCAAGTCGCTAGTGAAAATACAAATCATGCTGCGTGTTGATCTTCTTTGACACACGGTTCATTTCCTGTTGTGCTCCTCTGGCTATAGTCCCCAGCCTGCTCAACCGACTCACTGGTGGTTTAAAAGTGTGCGACAACATCATCTCATCATTGAGGAAGCAGATTAACATGGTACACAGGTGGCGGAGTGGATGAGCAATGAGGTGTTAATGACCTAAGCAGGTGGTAAAAACAGATTTAATGAAACGAATCCTCTTTTGAAAGCAACCTTCATACATGGCCTGTGTAGAATATTTAAAAAACAGACTGTGATGGAGGTTGACCTTGTCCTTTCACGTTTGGTTGGATTTCTCCTCATCTGTCATTAAATAAGATGCTTTTTTTCTTTCCAGTGTAGCACCTCAGTGAGGAGAAGTGCGGCGATCACATATTTAGTCCTTCCTCTGATGTGTCTAGTTATACTTAATAATATTACATAATAAATAGTGTTGGTCCTCTGGTGCGTCGTGTTGGGGCAGCGTTGTCGGCCTTTAGTCCTCTGAGGTGACGTCTACGTCCTCGGAGCTGGGCTGCTTGGTGGCCATGCGCCATCTGTTGATGTGGTGGGTTCCCTTCTTCTTCTGCTGGCTGTCTGGTCCCTCCTCCTCCAGCTTCTGGCGCTTGTACTTGGTCCGCCTGTTCTGGAACCACACCTTCACCTGGACGGGCAAATCAACAGGGTTAATGATGATGATGATGATGCTGAGAAGTGTCCTTTCAGAGAGGCACTGATTTAAATACAAACAATAGGCAGTAAGACCTTTCTCAGGGTGACGTGTTCTATGTGACACTGATGTGACTTCAGTTCTAGATTGTTGGTTTTATCTAAATGTCATGGAGCCATCATTCATGTTTTTAATATCTGAGATTGAGGTGGCAACTCACGATTATTTTCATTATTTCTGCTCAGTATTTTCTCAATTAATTGATAAATCACTTGGTCTAAAAAAATGGCGGAAAATAGCACCAACAACATGCACAATTCCCTGAAGTCCAACATCTTTAAATGCCTTTGAGTTTTCTCTCTGATTCAATCATTCAAACCCGAACACCTTCATGCACTTTACAGAGCAGCACATCTTGAATAATTGGCATTTTTGCAGGAGAAATGACTTCTTGTCAATTTTCTTTAATTCAACGAATCCATTATTTGGCTAATTGTTTCAGTTCTCCTATTAAGGCAAGTTACAATGTGTGTGTGTGTGTGGCGCTCACCAAATCAAAATGAAATTTTAAAAAATTACTTTCACAATCTATGCTACATTTATGTTATTCTGTTTAAAACAATGCTAATATTCTACACAGTTCTGTTTTCTTCCCAAACATGTAATTAAATTCACCCTCTGCAAACCATGTTATCTTCTACCATTACATCAAAACTCTAATTAAACAACCAAAGTCTCAATCTGCCGGTCACAGAAACAGAAGCTTTCTTCCAACCTAACTGAGCCGCCATGCCTTTGGATCTTCCTGCCTCCTGTCGCGCTCTCAGATGCTCGTTCAAAAGATTCTGTTGTAAAAACCAAACCTCTTCTCTTTGAGTGAACATGGTATCAATGCACAGAAGTTCGACAGGTTCCTGACTCGTGTTGTTGGAATATGAGCTTGGCTGACTATGTGTCCAGGATGCATTTTTTAAATAGCAACACACTCATATTATCGTCCGCCCTACGAGGCTTCAGCATAATTCTACTTGGTAGGAATTGTTGTCACTAAAACTCCCAAAGATCCGCAGTCTACTGAGCTGTGGGAGTGTTTTTGAATAATAATGCGCATTTATAAGCTCAGTCACTTGATCAGTCTAGTCCACATGTTTCTCCATACATGTGAGAAACTTAACATTCAGTTCACTGTCATTATAATTTGCGTAATACAATTGCTGCTTAATTGAAGACCTCTTATTGACTGACACAGAACTTGCAGGCAGCATTTATCCCTTTCGCTGACTCAGGAAACCTCTCTTTATATTGCCTATTAGGCCTAATTGACACCCAGATAATGTGGACTCATTAAACATAACCATCAATAACATTTACACTGCTTTATAATTGGATTGCATAGATTTAAAAGAAACGTTGAATTTCATTAAAGCACAGGCAGTGCAGATGATTCACACTGTTAATGTATCATTTCCTCTCATCAACATGGTGGTCACACACATTTAGATGACTCCTTATTTGTTAATAACAACTAACCTTTAATTCAAACCACGGGCCTTCCTATGTCACACCTAAACTAATGAACAATTTAAAACTGTCAGTAAAAAAAATAATAATGTTGCTGCTTTAAATTGAAGTTATGATTATGAGGCTGTAATTGTTTGACATTCCAGAATCAGGAGTTAACTGCAGGTTATTTTAAAATGTTCATTTCCATTGTTCCACTGTTTTTGAGAATAATTTAACTGTCCGGGTATAATTCTGCTTTATTTGGATATATTTATTATAAGCAAAAAAATATATAAAATTTTGAATTATCCTTCAATTATTGAACAAATTAATGGACATTTAAATACAGCAGTCTGAATGTGTTCTCTTGCGCTCACCTGTGTTTCAGATAAACTCAAGCTGTTTGCGAGCTGCTTCCTCTCGGCTCCGACCACATAGTGGTTCTTCTCGAAGGCTCTTTCCAGACGGAGGAGCTGCGACGGAGAGAAGGCCGTCCGGATGCGTTTGGGTTTTCTGGCGAAAGGCCCGTGGAGGAGCAGGCTGTCCTGGGACATGTCGTTACCTGAGACCGGAGTCAAAGAAAGCAACATGGCCGTCAGTCGGGGCTGGCAGAGGTACTTTCACAGCTCATTCTATCTGGACACCAGGACACCTGTATTATAGGCGCACTGATCAGAAACGGTGTGACCGAGTGATGCTGTGCGTCACTGTCACGGTAATGAAAAGCAACGGTCAAGCAAAACTTCAGATCTATTTATGAATCTATTATTATCATTATTATGTCTACTATCCAGTAGCTGTAGTTATAATAGCCTAATAATAATGATAATATAATAATAATATTGCCATAATAATACAATTGACCAGAAATGTAATATTTCCATAAGTTAGTCGAATAGATCTTTTTTGTCAAATTCCGTTTTTGTTAAATGAGTGTTTTTTAAAAAAGCGACTATTGTGCTTCCATCAAAAGCTCCTGTTTTACGACATGCTTTATTTTTTTGTATTAGACTGAGAATAATGCATTTTAAAAGAGTTCATATAAACTCCTTTGAACAGTTTATGGAGACAGAGAGCCTATGAAAATAGTTTGAGCCCGATACAGAACATTTTTAGTATTCATATTAGTTTTTGTTCTTTTTTTAACCAACTAAACATAAATAACTCGCGACTTGTTCAGGAGAGAACGGACATCAGATAACATCAAACACATAATATACCTGTAGTCAGATAAACAATTATAATCTACTAATGTAATTGAATTTACTGAAAAATACAATAAGATCAAAGTTGATATTGTGTTGTGTGTGATTATTTATTCTTGTGGTGAATGAACGTGAAGCTACATTTTGTCAGCCATGAAAGCGAAAATATTCTGAGAAATGTACATTTTTATTTCAAGGTAAAACATTGTGATTGAATATTTAAAAAAAAGCGTTTTCGTTCTTTGTTGATGCTGAAGTTTTGTTTTAATGTTTATATGCTAATTACCATTTTTTAAAACCAAATGTGTTAAATTCACATCAGGTTGCCAGTGTGGCAGTAGGCTATATTATTATTGTTATGGCCATTTTATGGATTTGCATCATTCTTTCTTCATTGCACAATACATTTGTTGTCCAGAACTGTATGCCATGAAAAGCGATATGAAGATACAAGTTGCCTCGTACAATATAAACATAAATAGTATAGAGATGCGTTCATTGGTTACTAGTTGGCGCTGCAGGTTTGTCTGGTTAATAAATCACTGCAGGCCGTGTTCAAAGCCTTTCTATTCCCATTATACTCAAGATATTCCTGGATGTAATCAGGTGTGTCTGCAGCCTGCTGTCCTGCTAGATTTATTTCAGAATGAAATGAGCCTATGAACCTAACCTAGGGCCAGTTTTCTTGTATAAAAGAAAATCTACATCAGAGCTTATCTTCTCTCGGCTGCGGCTTCGTGAGAGAGCTGCAGGGCGAAGGAGAGTGGGAGAGCAGCCGCCACCCTGCTGCAGTTTAGTGTTCAACTGAGAAACGCTTTCAATGCTGACAGCTATGTACAAATATCATCTCACAGATTGTTGAAGCACACTTTCAATTTTAAGAAATGCTGTTAGTTTATTTTGAATCATGCAAACCTCGTTTTTCAAGCAGTAAACTCAATTACATGACATGATAATATAAAGTTATTCAGTGTTTTATGTGCAGATCCTATTATTTATTTATTTTTAAGTCTGATTATTCGAGCAGAAACACTTGCAAACATCAGAATCGGTTGCATAAGTGTGTATAATAAGCAGATTTGCATCGCCACCACTTCACTTAGGCCTGTACCTTGAAATCGGTGTCCGAAAAACCGGTTCCGCAGGACCCAGGGGTAGAAGTTGAGCGGGTCTCGGTGCTGCGTCCCGAAGAAGTGCGGATGCTGTAGGTGGTGGGAGCCTCCGAGCTGGTGAGGAGCCACGGTGAGGGAGGGGTGGTTCTCCGGGAACACCAGGTCCGGGCTCTGGTAGAGGGTCCTGGCCTGCGGAGCCTGGTAACTGTTCATTAAGGCATCCGTCGTCGGGTTGGAGTAACTTAAAGCCGTCGGACGGATGGGATCCTCCGCGATTAGAGGGTTCTCTTTGGCGACCAGAGACTCTATCGTGAAGCAGCGCTTGCCTGCAGAAGAAAACATCATCTCTTGACAGAAACAGAAGCCAATACCAAGAAGAAAGTGATCAGTCTTTTTCCCCTTCCTCTTGCTGGAAAAAAGCAACCTCCCGTTCAGAGATGCATCATGACCAAAGCAGAGATGCTGCTACAAAACTCAACAGTGCTGCAAATTGCCCGGATCCATGAAGTCTACGCGCACTCGGAGGGTTTCTGTGCACAAGTGCGCACCAAGTAAAGCGCCTCCAACCTTCAATGTGGCTTGGCGCTGCGCAGGGAGGGAGCTGATTGGACCAGAGCACCTGCCAATAGGTCTCCTCAAGTGCCTGCCTCAAAGATCACACAAGACCGGGCAGCTTAGTTACAGAGACACGCTGAGAAAACATGTGTGCCTCCAATTAATGGCTCATTGTGTGTCCTATTCAGCCTTAATATCTCGTTTTTCTTCAGGGAAACAATGTGCCGGTGGAGGGGAGGAGGGAGGAACTTCCACTTGTTTGCCTGTTAGAGCAGCAATTCTAGAAGTTACGAAGTACAACACAAGAAAATGAAACTTGGATAAATGTCTCATGGAAACGAGTTGGATTTCCACTCTTTTCACAGCGAAGTGCCTCGTGTTTTATAATAAATAAATCATTTATAACAACGTTTAGACGTGTTTTAACTCGTGACTCAGTGTTAAATCTCTGCTCCACGTGGCCTTTATCTGAAATAAGCGTTGAAAGGCTGCAAAGGTCAGTTCCCTCACGTTGTTCTCGACTATCACGTCCCTCATTTCACACTTGCATTTCACGTGCGATTGTTCATCGATGATGAAAACAACCAGAAGCAGAGTGACGTTCAGGTGAAACGTTCAAGCAGAAATATCATTTTAATCTTCATGCATCAACAAACACAAACAATTTCCCTATTTCCTTATAGGAGCATATTTGGTCGCCTCTAATTATATTTTTAACGCTTATTTTTTATTTTATTTTTTGCATTGTGTGCATTATGCAAAATATTGAACGTTGAACGAAATAATATTGATAAATTATAAATAAGCTGTTGCTATAAATGACCACCAACATAATAATAAGAATAATGTTGTTCTTGAATATGCCTCTATTGTTCTTTTTATTCCATTAATTGCTACATTATTTCAAATGATGATCATTTGATGCTTTTGGAATAAGATGAAGGACGCACATGAAAGCCTTCCGTTAGGCTTTTCTAATGTATTAATTAAGAAAAAGAAAATAATGATTGTGTTGTTTTGAGATGAGTTTCAGTTGTTATAGGCTCTAAACATCGTAACCGACAGAC
>NW_022282482.1:0-7493 GCF_004355925.1 Anarrhichthys ocellatus
ATATATACACACACACACACACACACACACACACTTTGAAATGGACCATTCTGCTTGATGAGTACTTATACTTTTGGTACTTTAAGTATATTTTGATGCCAAATACTTCTGTAAAAGTTTGAGTGCAGGACTTATACTTATAACTGAGTATTACTACTTCTACAAGAAGTAGTAATACTTCTAAAAGATCGCAGTACCTCTTCCACCGATGCAGATTTCAGCTGTGGTAGAATGACACAAAGTTACATAAAACAGAACAGCATGTACGAACCTCAACCTTCAGTTGTGGAAACACATACTTTCCCTGAAGGTTGCCTTCTGCTTGGAGGCTTATTATTACCGAGTGGAAATTAGCTAAATCTTACTTTAAACTATTATATGTTTCACCCTAAATAAGCTAAATAACTTGATCGATCAAAATAGAGCATCACAAGTCACAGAACTGACGCATTAGCAGTAACAACATTAGCAAAGCATCTCTTGTCTCTTCACGATCGGGTGAAAAACCTCGTGTTTATCCTCGTGTCTGTGTCTCCGTGGGTGGGCCGTGTCTCTTACCCTCCTCGTCTGTCCCGTGCGCGGAAAATCCGGTCAGATATTCGGGTGAAAACCCCGGTGATGGCCGGTGAGTACACGGAGTACACCAGCCTCCTCCAGGTCATGGGAGCCGCCATTGTTGCAGCAGAGAGACTTTGAATAAACTTTATTGATACAACGACCAAGTTAACAGACACGGATGAGCACCGAGCTGCGTGTTATTTATTATGGTTTATTATGGTTTACAACAACAAGTAAAGTAAAGTAAACCCCAGAAAATAATAAAACTTGTTATTTATGTCTGTCTGTAGTTTTTGTGACGGTTAAAATGCATTTAAATGCCCTCTAGTGGTCAACCTGTGAACTACATTTAAACTTCAGTGAAATGTTTATATCGTTAACTTTATCCTGAAGTTAACCTAAAAATAAAAAAATATGAATATGATTCTGGTTATAATCATAACCATTACAATCATGATCATAATTAGTAATATTATTTTTCTTCATTTTATCATAATTTCGATAGTGATTGTTATCTGTATTCATATTGTTATTATTCTTATTTTCATTATTATTGTTTTCCTTTATCTTATTTTATTTTTTATATATTATTAAGTGTGTTTTTTCTTTGTCTTTTATTATAATGGCTGTGTATATGGGAAAGAAGCGATGGCCTGTGCTTTCAAAATGATGCTTCACAGTGAAAAACATTTGAGAAAGCTCTGATTTATGCGTTCATGGCTTCCAATGCATTTCTGGTAACTCCACTTGATCTTTGTCATTCATATTACCTTTTAAAGGTGTGACCTCAACCCAGGTTTGTGGTCATGCAGTACAGAGTTCGAAGGTGTTTTTCCAAGAACCAGTCCTCCTTATAGCATACAATGGCTTTAAACCCAGTGGATGCTCATTATCACACTGCCATTACATATTTGCAGGCTAATTATAGGAGTTAGCAGCATGGGGTGAGCATAAATTGCTATGATTAATGGTATTATTATAGTTTTAAAGTTGTTTATTGATGCCCACATGCAGAAAGTATGAGCAACATAGTCGTTATCTTTGTTTACTTAGAAACTAATGAGTAAAAAATGAAATTAAGAGGTACTTATGCCTTGCTTGAGTATTCCTATTATCTTACTTCCACCTACTACATTTCAGATGGAAATATTGTACTTTGTACTGAACAACATCTACTCTGTTTTACAGCTAAATTTAAAAAAAAAACATTTTGTGAGCATATAAAATGTATTTGTTGTGTACAGTTTATTAAACTACCCAATAGTATCACCACTTAATAATATCGCACCGGACTAGATATAACAATACTGCTTACACATAAATGTTCCTAACAATAATCAAACAATACAATAGATGACAATATAACACATTCTGCACAATGAGTACATTTACTTTTGATACCTTCAGTGCATTTTCTGATAATGCCTTCATATTTTTAACTAACTAAGTTTTTTTGCCAGTAATAGAGTATTTCAGGTCAGCAGTATAGCTGGTTGTTGCTCAAGAGCACTGACAGTAAGTCGGTTGCTTCCTGATATAACACGAGAGCCCGAGGCCCATCATTTAAACGCTAACTGGCTTGTAGCGCACATGAATGTTAATCATCAGTCATGTTGTGAACAAAGAAACATGAAGGGATTTTACGTCTGCCTGGTGTTAAGGTAAGGCTCTATTTATTGATCCTCACTGGGAGGAATTATCATGTTACAGCAGCACTAAAGGAAATTAATTGACTATTTAAAATAATTTAATCAAGAATATGACATCTAAAAGTACAAGAACGAATACATTATTGAGCAAATACTTGCAGTGGTGGAAAAGTACAATTTTGAGATTTGATATTTAACTTTTTACTCTAATATTTGATATGCAAATCATATGATCGCTTTCATAATTTGATGCATTGTTTTAGATTATAGCAAACAGTATATAAAGCAATATAACAGCAGCCTAGTATAATAGCATAGTAGTATAATAGTGTCTCGTTTGTCGTTACAATATAGTTTATGTGGAGTTATTCATGTTGCCCGGCATTTAGACTCTGCCAGTAAATTCTGTAACATTCACATATAATAATGAAACCTAGTTCTTAACTTGTTCACCTCGTGCAGGAGGGAACCCATCAGTACCGGGAAACTGCCCTGCGAAAAGGTCACGCTGATAATTTATTGGCAATCTGCCAAGAACGAGCGCGGGCACGTGCATGTGTTCTCTGCGTGCACGAGCGTGATTCCTGGAAGAGAGTCCGAGCACCAGGAGGCGGAGCCTTACCACTCGCACAGGCTTTATTCCGAAACAACCTCCAGTAACCTTTACGCACACGGTCTCGCCTTCAGATATCACCGACATCACATTCCTCCGCTTAGGAAAGGAACCCACACTTCTTTTTGGATAGTTTTTTTTTTTTTTTGGATTTTAATGCCTGAGTTAATAATTCATTTAGCACTACTCTCGGGTAGTTTGCATATCTTTTCTTTTGGCGAAGAGCGGCTGCGGTGCGGGGCTGAACATATCCGCAAGGTAAGTTAAAAAAAAAAATAGACTGGAAAGACACCTAAAGCGGCTCGTTGTGCATCATTCAAGCAGACACAATGACAGAAAAGACACGGGTTATAATGCGGGTTTTACGCACAGCTGCGGTTATTGGCTGCTTGGGGCTCTTGGCGCAGTGCAGCCGAGGAGCATGGAATTATAATTTTTGGGGTTGTTTCGCAATATTGTGAGAAATAGACCGATTTCCATACCAGCGGGCTCTGTAGCGGTTCTGAACCGTTATGGCGCCTCCTGCTTCCCTCAGTCCCACACTGTCCGGTGCAGCCGTCTGCAATTCTCAGAGCAAACCGGACCGGACGGGACACTTCTTTTTCTTTTTTAGTCACAATGAAACCGGAGAATGGGGGCCTCTGTGGCGCGGCCGAGCAGGGAATAAAGAGTTATTTAGTGAAAAGTGGGGGTGAATAAAGCGCGCCGGACTCTTTCACAGTGACCCCGTTTCTGAAATCCCTTGTTGCGGTACGCCCGATCGAAGACAATTGAAAGCAATCAGGATCCAGTTGCTGTCTGGCTGCACGGTGCAGCAGCAGCAGCAGCAGGCTCAGCGCGAGTAAGCGAGGATTCATTTAAACTAAATATAACCTGCCTGCCCAGTCTCGCCTCATGCATTTTGTCAGAATGGTCTTAACTGCATTTCATGAGGCTAAACTGAGAGCTCTAGTGTGGCACAGTGGTCGTTTATTTATGTCCGCGCTGCATGAATGGAGTTTCAGAGGAGACTGCAGCCTGAATGCGTGCATCAGTCTTCATTTAGGTGGATCATCTGTGCTCTCTGTCTCCAGCTGTGTTTAGGTGCTCTCTCCCAGCCCCTCTCTGGATGCATCAGACTCCTCTGCCCCGGGGCCCTGGACCCGGTGTGTGACCCAGCCACCCTCACCCCATTCCCTCTCTCTTTCCTCTCCCTCCGCCCCAAACTCCTTTCCACCTGTCTGCTTCGGCGCTCCTGTTCTGGGCCCCCTGCCTCTCGACCAGCGGGCAGAGGCAGGGGGCCATGGCGCCATGGTAGCCTTCAGCGGACGCAACCCCCTCGCCATGAGCGGCGTGACCCCTCCGGAGGGCAGGGTTCAGGGGTCAAACTCTACCCTGCATCACTACAAGCCCTTCAGCTCGCATGCACACTACCAGCAGGTCAGTCACACCTTTAGAGAAACATCTTTTTGCATGATTGACGACTAAAAATGGGCTGATGACACATAATAATGGCCGTGTTTTCCCCCTACTCATTTCAGGTGATGCGTGCATTGCGTAAGCTGCAGGAGAGTGGGTTTTACTGGGGGGCTGTGGGGGGCCAGGAAGCCAGCGCCCTACTGCGCTCTGAACCGCCCGGCACCTTTCTGATCCGCGACTCCTCGGACCACCACCACTTCTTCACCCTCTCCGTCCAGACGGCCCGAGGGACCAAGAACCTGCGCATCCACAGCGAGGGAGGCGGCTTCTTCTTACAGCCGGACCCCCAAAACACCCAAGAGCCCCAGCAGTTTGATTGCGTGCTGAAGCTCATAGCGCACTGCATGGGGAAAGGGCCGGATGCTGGAAGTGGCAGAGATGGGGCGTGTGGGGGTAACTCAAGAGAGGCGGAGAAGACGGGGTGCAGCGTGTATCTGATCCACACCAGCGGAGAGAAGATTCCCTTGGAACTGCGGCGGCCCCTCTCAAGTTCTCTCTCCTCCCTGCAGCACATGTGCAGGAGGACCCTGAACAATCTGGGGGGGTCGGAGCAAGCGGCGGAGGAGCTCCCGCACACACTTAGAGACTTCCTGGAAGAGTACGACGCTCCTATATGACTGACGGGAACTGCAGAAGTTCCACCACGTGGACCAGGAGGCCCGGAGGACGGCACAGACCAGTTCTCGGCGCAATACGTGAATAGGGGCGCCGTCAGATGCTAACCAGAGTTAGCCTCAGATAGCCAATGTGAGGTCAGTTTTTCATCGTGTCCCAAATCTGCTTCAACGCTGGCGGACACCATCTACCTACAGTCTCCCGGAGGGCCAGGAGCGTGATTTAGGTAACCCAACGATTACCTCGTCCGTCCTGCCTTTTGCAAAAAAAAAAAAAAAAAAACACTGACCACTAGTGTGAGTGGCAAGTGAAGCCAGAGGTCAAAGGTCAATGTTTCCCATGACTGACTCAGACGCAGAGCAGAGCCTCGTAGAAGACTAACCCGATTGGTCGATATTAACGACGACAGCGACGCCGTGATCGATGCACCACCAGTGATCCCCATGGGTTTTATTGTGCTTAAGAAGAAACCCTCTCCTCTCTCAGCCTGACATTTACAACGCTTTGGATCAGCGGACTGAAAGAAAGACCACAAAGAACAGGAAGGTTCAGAGGGGGTGAATGAAGGAGGAGAAACAGAGAAAAGGCTAAGTCCGAAAGGGGGGGCAAAGCAGAGAACATACAGTATTTATTTGCCTGAGTGTGTGTGTGTGTGTGTGTGTGTTTGTATCTGTTGTGGTAGCGCACACATTTCCATTGCTGCTTCCCGCAAATGTTGCCTCATAGAGGGGGGAGAGAGGGGGGGGGTGGTCATGCACGCCAGCGCCACACACACACACAGGTACAGCCCAGCGTGTAGTTTTTTTTTGGAAGCGTGGGAACAAGAGAGGGAAAAAAAAAGCATTACAAAGCATCTTCTCCTGTTTGTTTCCTGGTTCTCCTTCATTACCTTTTCCCTGCAACCCTTTGAGTTGCATGTGCGCCTTGACAGTGACAGAAAGCAGGCTGCTGTTGCCGAGACAAAAGCTTGTTACTGAGACAAAAGCCTCGGCACAAAGCCAAACAAAACAGCAGAACTTATTTTTATCCAGACTGGCTGGGAAAAAAAATGTCACTGTTAAAGCTCCTTGGGGAACGACGACGGTGATGATGATCCATAAGATTTGAGGAGTGGGGGGGGGGGGGGGTGAACGAAGGAGAAAGAAGAGCGGGAAATGGGATTAGGAAAGGGAAATTGAAGAGGACGGAGAACTGGGGAGGGGGCTTGGGGAAGGGGGAGGAGACATACTGGTATACAGCTGAACATTGATGTGATTGATGTCCCAGACTTGGAGGAAATGATGGAGCTCAACAGGACGCCGCTCCTTTAAATGCAAAGCCACGTTTGCCAAGATGTGCAAAAAAAAAAAAAAAGAAGTTTTGGCTGAGTCTTAATTCTGTCTTTCAGACCCTCTCACAGTGATTTATTCTTTAACATTATCATCTCCAACGTATTTCTTTTTGTGCTAATGAAGGAGAGAATGAACTGTGTTATGTGGACTTTTTTTTAACCCCATGTAACTTTAGAAAGGTCTCTCATCCCCCGTCTCACCTTCCACCGTTACCTCTGAAACAAGAGTTGGTTTTGTCTGTCTGAATGTCAAGGAAACACAAAACTGTCTGAAAGTGATTCTTTAAAAAAAAAAAAGAGAGAGAGAAAAAAGACCTTTTGTAAAACAAAGACTTTTGATTTGATCAAACTTGTTTTTGTCTGTTTGACCAGTGCTCATACTTACCTGTGATCCATATTGGAGTGGAAGCCTTTTCACATCATAACACTTTGTGATCTCATGTGGCCACTTGAGACAAGAGCGCTGAAATAGTACCACAGTTATTCTCTTTATTTTAATTTTATTTTTGGGTCAAATCTCAGTCTAATTTTCTCATGTCAACACCAAGTTGTTTTTGTTATTTTTACATGTGTTGCACCAGTGGACCTCATGTGTATGTGAATCATTTTGTCTTTCATAAAGACTCTCTCGCTAAAGGCTCGCCACTAGTCTGGCAAAATACAAGCTGTAATATCTCAAATGACAAAGCATTACATAAAAAATAAATGAAAAGGAAACGTTGCACATATTTATATTTCTAAAATATTTCAATAATTTATATTAAAGAGCACTATTTTTACAAAAGTCGATGTGTTTTCCGTGAGTGTTACTTCACTGTTTGTTTCTTTGCCTCCTTCTCTTTTCTCTCTCTTACTCCACCGAGTCAATATTGACTTAACTTATCATAACGCATTGTTAAGGCAGACTGTATTCCAGCAATGCCTGGCCTTACAACCAGATTACTGCCTGACAAATAGGATTTCCTCATGAAACAAAGCAGTGTTTATTCAGTCGGCAGGCTTTTAAAGAGCGGGACCGTCCCTGTACGAGCACACATACACACACACACACACACACATACATTCATCATAGGGTTAAAATAACTGCAATCATCACTTCTTGTTTTTTTCTGCTGGAGCATTGTGGGTAAATTCCAAAGGCATCGTAGAACATATAGGAAGGGGCGTGGGCACAAATTTGTCCGACATGGTGCCCTGTAGATGTACACAACACACAGTAACAAAGGGATTCCCAGAAGCGTGCAGTTATGTTAACACACACACACACTTT
>NW_022282483.1:0-3074 GCF_004355925.1 Anarrhichthys ocellatus
ACATACATACATACATATACACACATACATACATACACACATACACACACACTAGGGGTGTAACGGTTCACAAAATTCACGGTTTGGTATGATACAGTGAAGCCACGGTTCGGTACAGTAGAAAACTATAAATGCCAGAGAAACGTACTTGATTTTAAAATAAATATATTCATTAAAACTAACATCATCAAGTTATTCTTTGACTTTGAACAATGATGGAACTAAACCTGAGTGAACGTGGCTCTTCATCTCCCATTCAGTGGTCAGGTGATGTGCGTTACAGTCAGGTAGCTGTGTGTAACCCTCGATGTCCAGGGACCCGCTGTCAGAGCAGCAGCATGCTTTAGCCCTGTTCTATCGGTAGTGAACAGCTGCTTAAACGCTTCGGGAGTTTAGCAAATGCAACATAGTGTTGTTTTTTTATCCACCACTCTCTCGCCATCGCCCTCATAGTTCACAGAGAAACCAACGTGGCTCCAAACACCAGACCTGCAGGTCATTGGAGGATCTTCTATTTCTGGTCTATAGCCATACTGCACTGAGCTAGCTTCGTGTAGCGCGTGTCACAGCGCAAAAGTGCCCGACTGGACTAGAATGTTTTTCTTTGGTGGTGGGCGTGTCAGAGAGCACGCTGTCCGTTACCTCATGTGGGTTGCCAGTTTGAGAACAGTGGCTCCACCGAAAACATAATATTTCCCACAATTTAAGCTTCTGCATTTTCCAAATGCACTAGTATTATTAAAACGTATTGTTCGGTTCGTCATGCGCACCGAACCGTGAGCCTCGTACCGAACGGTTCAATACGAATACGTGTATCGTTACACCCCTATACACATATATATATATATATATCTGAGGATTGCAGCTCTATAGATCTGGTTTTATTAAATCTGCCAAACAGAAGCTTCTGTCTGCTGACAAAAAAGATTCCTAAGAAAAGGTTTCATTGATCGCAAAAGGTCAGAGGAAACAAGGGAGGAGGAGTAGGAGACAAAATAGAAAACAGAAGAAGAAGAAAAATGGAGGGACAGAGTGATAGAGGAAGTGACCTCTGACCTCCGGCTCCCGGCCGGGATTCAAACCGTCAACACCTGCTTTGTTCTCCACACACACACACATACAGAGGAGGAGAGGAGAGAGGAGAGGAGAGACGAGACGAAAGGAGAGGAGAGAGGAGAGGAGAGGAGGGGAGAGAGGAGGGGAGGGGAGAGGAGAGACGAGACGAGGAGAGATGAGAGGAGAGGAGAGAGGAGAGACGAGAGAGGAGAGGAGAGGAGGGGAGAGGAGAGGAGAGAGGAGAGACGAGGAGAGGAGGGGAGAGGAGAGAACAGAAGCTTCTGTCTGCTGACAAAAAAGATTCCTAAGAAAAGGTTTCATTGATCGCAAAAGGTCAGAGGAAACAAGGGAGGAGGAGTAGGAGACGAAATAGAAAACAGAAGAAGAAAAATGGAGGGACAGAGTGATAGAGGAAGTGACCTCTGACCTCTGGCTCCCGGCCGGGATTCAAACCATCAACACCTGCTTTGTTCTCCACACACACATACACATACAGAGGAGGAGAGGAGAGACGAGGAGAGGAGAGAAGAGAGGAAAGGAGAGACGAGGAGAGGAGAGGAGAGAGGAGGGGAGAGACGAGAGACGAGAGGAGAGGAGAGGAGGGGAGAGGAGAGGAGGGGAGAGGAGAGGAGACGAGAGAGGAGAGGAGGGGAGAGGAGAGGAGGGGAGAGGAGAGACGAGAGAGGAGAGGAGAGAAGAGAGGAGAGGAGGGGAGAGAGGAGGAGAGGAGAGACGAGGAGAGGAGGAGAGGAGAGGAGAGGAGAGGAGGAGAGGAGGGGAGAGGAGAGGAGAGACGAGAGAGGAGAGACGAGAGAGGAGAGACGAGACGAGAGAGGAGAGGAGGGGAGAGGAGAGGAGAGAGGAGGAGAGGAGAGGAGGGGAGAGGAGAGGAGAGGAGGGGAGAGGAGAGACGAGGAGAGGAGAGACGAGGAGAGGAGAGGAGAGGGTAGAGAGGAGAGGAGAGACGAGGAGAGGAGAGGAGAGAGGAGAGGAGACGAGAGGCGAGGAGAGAGGAGAGGAGAGAGAGGAGAGACGAGGAGAGAGGAGAGGAGAGGGGAGAGGAGACGAGAGGCGAGGAGAGAGGAGAGGAGAGAGAGGAGAGGAGAGAGAGGAGAGACGAGGAGAGAGGAGAGGAGAGGGGAGAGGAGAGGGGAGAGGTTTTGGGTTTTAAAGTCCCTTTATTTCACTATTGCAGTGAAAACAGAAACACTCTAAATCATCACTTAATAATCAGAAAATCAATTCAAATAAAAACAAATAAACAAAATAAAGCACCAAAGAGCAAATAATCCATCTCAGTGATCAATATGTTCAGAAGTTCACCACCAGCTCTCCACCAGCACCCACTGAGCACAGAATGCTCCCAGTAGTCCATCTGTCCCTGAAAGCCTGTAAATCGTCCACTGTCTGGTAGTAGGTGTGTTCCACCCTGAGTCGGGCTTTCAACAGTCCCTCCAGAACTTTCACCGGATCCTCACTACCGGCACCCCGAGCCCGATTCTTCCGTGTCAACCAGACGGCCAACTTGGCAGAACCAGATAAAAAGTTCACCATTGTGTGGACAGCCTTCTTTTTTGAGCAGTATTTTGGACCGAAGATGAACAACATGAAAGAAAAAACTTCAGTCATAAATCTGTTTCATGTTTGTGTGACACGCATTAGTGTCTGTCTACACACACACACACACACACACACACACGCAGACAAACACACACACACACACACACGCAGACACACACACACACAGACACACATCTCAGGTTTCATGCGGCTGCTGTTGCTTTTCTTCTCTTCACTCGTGAGCAGAAATGTGAAGACGAAGTTTCTTCTCTGAAGCTGAAGTGAGTCGGTGTGATAACAACACTGAGCTTCACGTGTCACACGTCTGACCTCTTTAGTTATCTGATGCTTTACTTCCTGCTGTGCACATTTTTAATGCTCATCTAAATAAATCTTCTTGAAACTGTTATTTACTTTATAAAGACTAGAGTCTGTTGGATGTTTCTATACTTTATAAA
>NW_022282483.1:3084-5245 GCF_004355925.1 Anarrhichthys ocellatus
GGATGTTTCTATACTTTATAAAGACTCGAGTCTGCTGGATGTTTCTACTCTTTACATTGAACCTCTTTCACCAACTCTTCTTTTAAACATGTTTACAGAAAAAGTCAGAAGTTCATTTTTAACAATAGTAATGTGCTGATGGTTGAATGCTCCTCAGTCTTCTTATGGAGCTGAATTTGATTGTGTCTGATAACAAAGAATAAGAAGCTTCATTTAGGCTATGTTCATGGTTCTGTCCTTTATCTGTATAGAACCACTGTAACGTTCAGACATCTCTTCTGTACTCGCTTGTTTTCATTCTTCTGATTTAACTCTCATAAATCTTCTTTTTCTTTATGGAATAAAATTGTAGTCAGAACATTAGAAACCTGTTGATTTAAATGTGAACGTCCACATTTATGTGCAGAAAGATGGCAGCAGTCAACTCTCTAGTTCTATAGAGCTGTTCATGTTTAATGAGGTCATGAGAGTGAGCCTGTGGAGGAAGCAACAAAGAGGAACTCTGATGTCTGATGGAGGGACGTCTCCAGCGAAGGGTGAAACAGGCTGGGGGGGGGGTGTGTGCAGTTAAGCTTATTAGTTCCTACCCACCCCACCCCCCCCACACACACACTAGAAGAGGTGAAAGCAACATTCTTTCTATTCATTTAACGATCTCTTAAAATCAGAGGCAGTTAAAGGACATTTCTGTATATTCTTTACAGCAGGGCTCTTATTTTGGTAGTTGTGTCTGTCCTTCCTGTTGTAAGATTACAACAGAGTCACAATAATAAAAAACAATTCTACATTAAAATAACTTTCTGTGCACCTTTTATAATGATATAGAGAGTTATATGAAGTCTGGTTTAATTTATTTATTTATACAACAAAAGAAATGTTCATTGTTTTAATATTTCTTGATATTTGTGTTTTTTTTCAAGTAACAGTTGATTTGTATTGACTTGTATTGTCTGGTTTTATGTTCTGTTACATTGAGATCTCGTCTAGTGTTGTATAATGGTTTCTATTGGTTGGTATAGTTAATAAAAATAACTTCAATTACAATTGACTAAATATACTTGTTGGGACCATGTGCCCTGAGAAAAGGGATCGGGCCTACAGCCAGTAGCCTGATTCCAGTTAAAGATCCACAACAACCCCCGGGAGACGTTTTCACACCTACGTGCGAACTCATCAACCGAAACTCAGCGCTGAGTTCTCATTGGACGAGGGTCACAGGCACCGCAGCTGACTTCCTGTTCTACGGCCTGACGTCACAGCAGCTATAAAAAAAACAGCAGCGCCGTTCATCGCGTTGGAGCAAGAAGGCAAGAACAACGTCTGTTGTTTTTGAAAGAACCGAGGTCACAGTCTTAATAAACAGATAACTTGTATGACTCGTTCTCTCCCCGTTAACGTTAACATGTTGCCGGTCATAAGGAAGAAGAATCCCATGAATTTCCGAAGGAGCCTCTCTGCCAAATAGAGTTTTATCGCCGTGCAGCTTGAAGCTCCAGAGACGACACATCGACCACAAAGTCATCTCACAGTAGGAGGCTTAGTGTCCGGGCAGAGTTCGGTCATAGAGGGTTTATTACCTTGTGTTGTTCTTAGTTTACTGTATCGTTATAACGTGCCGTTGTTTATGCTGCTGTTGTGTTCCATACTGCTGTACCCGGGTTGTGATAGACCATCACAGTGAGCGAGGTTGGTAGTTGTTACTTTACGCTCACTAGCCGGGTCACCGTGTAATAAGAGAGATAGCAACACATACGACAATCAAATGATCACATGATCCAAGTCAGAACCTCCAGTGAAAAACCATGGTATCCATTATATATGATGTAGTAGATAATATACCCCTCTAGAGAGAGAGACAGACAGAGAGACAGGATGAAGTGTGAAGTCTTCAGTCTCTTTGGGAGCTGAGAGATTTGCTCATTCTTCCATCATCTCCTTGGCAACCGAATAATAATTAATCCACCTCTGTGTGCGTGTGTGTGTGTGTGTGTGTGTGGATCATGTTTTCTGCAGTCTGTGGTGATGCAACAATATCTTTCCTTCAATATGTAGGGCAGCTGTTGGAGATAGAGAGACAAAGAGACAGACAGAGGCAGACAGAGAGAGAGACAGACACAGAGAGAGAGAGAGAGAGAGAGAGAGAGAGAGAGAGAGAGAGAGA
>NW_022282483.1:5255-7458 GCF_004355925.1 Anarrhichthys ocellatus
AGAGAGAGAGAGAGAGAGAGAGAGAGAGAGAGAGAGAGAGAGAGAGAAAGAGAGAAAGAGACAGACAGAGGCAGACAGAGAGAGAGAGACAGACACAGAGAGAGAGACAGACAGAGAGAGAGACAGACAGACAGAGAGACAGACAGACAGAGAGACAGACAGACAGAGAGAGAGAGAGAGACAGACAGAGAGAGAGAGACAGACAGAGAGAGAGACAGGCAGACAGAGACGGGTGCTGCCTTAATTTTCTCCCACAGATGTATAAAGAAGCAATACCTGATCGTCACCACAGGAGGCGCCACAAACACCTGAAGCTTCAGAAGAAATACAAAGTCACATGATTCTATTGTTACAGCAGCACAGGGATCAATACTCTCTGTTCAATCAACACCTGCTCCTGTAACAACAACAACAACAACATCATAATGATGATGATGATGATGATGACTGTAAAAGCATTTGTTGGGATTAAAGTTAAAATCTTTCATCCCGAGTTCAAACTGAACTCTGACCAGTGACTTTGCCGTGTGGACCAATAGGAATCCGTCCTGACAGAGCTGACGTCTGATTGGACGGAAAGATGGAGGAAGCTAATGTTAGCTTGTTAGCTTTGTGTCGACATCCAGTTTTTTTGAAGCTCCTGTAAATGTTGTTTTTTACGTGTTTTAACTTTTGATCCAGAACTTTTTGTTTGTTACATTATTTTTGTCGATAGAAGAATAAATAAATGACAGCTTCGGCCTTTTATCATCTTAAAAATAACTCTTGATTTATCTGGTCTGTTTAAATGATGAAAATGAACTACTTTATTTTGGCGGGGTTTGTGCTATTGTTATAAAAGAGAGAGAGACACAAGACAGACAGAGGACAGACAGGTATGGAGGACAGACAGAGCTTCAGTGTGCCTAAAGTTTCCGTGTGTTTGTGTCTCAGTGACAAAGAGCAGAAGAAACAGGAATGTTAGAGACACTTTAAACTAAACATAATAAAACATACTGTGTGTATATAAAGTACTGCAGTACAGAGTTCATGTAAATGTACTTTCCTCCTTTATAAACAGTATATTTATCACTCACCATTGATTCATTCTAACCGTTACCTGTGTTTTTATATCATATCATGTGTATTTGTGTTTCAGCTGAATATTTCTTCTAGTACTACTACAGACATAGTACACATACATAGTAGTGTGTACTGCTGCTGTAAGCTGACCGGACCTCCGAGCTGCCAGTCAGCTTGTTACTCTCCACCTGCTGCTGTGAATATCTGTGTGTGTGTGTGTGTGTGTGTGTGCGCGCGCACGGTCTGAGCCAGCTGACAGTCTGTATTTGCTCAGCAGTAATCGTCTGCTTGCTCACATGGACAAAGTGTTTGCTGCTGTCCACACAGCCTGACTGTGTGTGTGTGTGTTATCTCTGTCCACTTCAGTTCAGTTTACTTTGCTTCATCAGAAAGTGAAAAAGTGTCAGCTGCAGCAACTGGTATTTATAAAGCATAAAACCCCTCAGAATGAATCTTGAATCAGGTTTTTTGTTTCTGAAATAAAGTATAATAACAAATGGACTATTGAACCTGAGTTTAGTTGTCTCAACCTAGCGAAGTAGTTTAGTTGTCTCAACCTAGCGAAGTAGTTTAGTTGTCTCAACCTAGCGAAGTAGTTTAGTTGTCTAAACCTACCTAAGTAGTTTAGTTGTCTCAACCTAGCGAAGTAGTTTTGTTGTCTAAACCTAACTAAGTAGTTTAGTTGTCTAAACCTACCTAAGTAGTTTTGTTGTCTAAACCTAACTAAGTAGTTGTGTTGTCTAAACCTACCTAAGTAGTTTTGTTGTCTAAACCTAACTAAGTAGTTTAGTTGTCTAAACCTAGCAAAGTAGTTTTGTTGTCTAAACCTAACTAAGTAGTTTAGTTGTCTCAACCTAGCGAAGTAGTTTTGTTGTCTAAACCTAACTAAGTAGTTTAGTTGTCTAAACCTAGCTAAGTAGTTTAGTTGTCTCAACCTAACTAAGTAGTTTTGTTGTCTAAACCTAACTAAGTAGTTTAGTTGTCTAAACCTAGCAAAGTAGTTTTGTTGTCTAAACCTAACTAAGTAGTTTAGTTGTCTCAACCTAACTAAGTAGTTTAGTTGTCTAAACCTAGCTAAGTAGTTTAGTTGTCTAAACCTAGCGAAGTAGTTTAGTTGTCTCAACCTAGCGAAGTAGTTTAG
>NW_022282484.1:0-7486 GCF_004355925.1 Anarrhichthys ocellatus
CTGCTAACGTTACTAGCTCTCCTGATTGGTTGTTTACAATGAAACATTATCAGAGACTAGAAACACATGTTGTACTGAGTCAGTGCAACTTTATTTACACTCTGATGGGTAACAATAAAACTTTATTTACACTCTGATGGTTAACGTTAAAACTTTATTTACACTGTGATGTTAACATTAAAACTTTATTTACACTGTGATGTTAACGTTAAAACTTATTTACACTCTGGTGGTTAGTTGAAAATGTGGATTTTAACAAGAGGAATAAACTACAACAGGGCACGATAATACAAAAAGAGAATAATATTATTATTATTATTGATGATGATAGTATTGATCAGATCCAGCAGCTTCCTCATAGCACTAACGAGTGTGAAACGTTGACTTCCTTCCTTCTACTGGAGGCCACAACACACAAACAGGAAGTAACAAACGTCTCAGGTTAGAAGACGAGTCGCTGCTGCTTTCACTGTTTTAACACAGCTGACAGCTGCTTCCTGTCAGATTCCTTTCACCGCCCGTTTTATTTCCATCACTTCAAAGCAACCGTTAAAACTGATTTATAGCTTTTTAAAAGCTCCACTTTATTGATGTTTTGAGCAGCAGATTTACAAGAAAACAAACCATTTAACGAGCTGTAGGAGTTCATGTTCTGATGCTACAGCCATACTACTCCGTTTCTACTTGGAAGCAGAGTTGTCAAATAGAAACGACCTCCGTCCACACCGAAGTTTCAGCATCATTCTCGAGTTGATCTGCGTCCACACGGCAGCCTTCGAAGGCGGACAGCACGTGACCATTAACGTACACTGGGCATGCGCGTGACGGTGTAAACAGGAAGTGGATTGCTTGCTTAGTTAAAAAAAAATAAAAAATACGACAGAGTAATAAAGTAGTCTTTAACAATGAAAGGTTGTATTTGATACTTAAGATCTTCAAAAATCTCCCTCTATAAACTCAAACAGACAGTTCGTGGAAAGTTTTATTTTTCAGACGTAGTTACAGCGCTGCGGGTCTCTCTCCCTCTCTCACATCAGGGGATAAGCTGGGTCACCCAGCAGAAAACAGGGACAGCATCTTCGCCCTCTATCAATTCTTTAGGGCATGGGGGAATTGCTCCATCTTTTAGGGCACAACTCTAGCTCTGAACATCATGTAACATGTCCGACTAGCTAGCTTCTAAGCTAATTTTAACATTACCGCCAATGGGGAAATGCTAACCGCGATTAGCATTAGCGAATATAATATATCTTCATACATCTTTTCATGCTTCATACAGACATACTTACAGACTAAGGTCTCTCAAGGCTACCAAACGGAAGAAGTAAAACGAAGCAGCGTGTCTTCTCATTAGAATCTAAAAACAACGAGGCACTAACTGTTGTAACTCGTAGCTCTGAATAGCATTTACGGCTAACTGGCTTGGCCGCTCCATAGGGCTGATGACGCCGCTGGTCACGGCGCTCGCTAATCGCTCCAATAACAGCTGCTTCCTCCACAGAAATGCAGACTTTACTGTAACGCTTGAAATTAGTTATCCATGTTGAAATGAATTACTGGTCGCCCTGGCTGTTTGTTTTCTTCCGGGTACGGGTCACGTGATAGTGAGTGTGACGAATCAGGGACGGAGACGTCATGGCAGCTAATAACCAATCCAGTAGCGAGTACGGGCTCATTTTTTTCTAACACATCCGTTTCCGACCGTCCACACGCAACCAAAACCCCGGAGTTCTCAAACACCTCCAGCCTCGGGGGAGTTTTCAGACTCCTCCGTTTAGGGTGCTCCAAAACTCCGGCGTAGTGTGGCCGCTCAGTGTGAACGTAGCAAATACGGAGTAAAAACGGAGTAATGTTTAGTCTAACATTACAAATCACAGACCGATAAACAAACATGAGTTCAGCCTCCGGTTTTTCAAAATAATGCTGTGTTTTTAACCGTCTGAGCATCAGATGTTTGTTGGCCGCCATGGGAATAAAACTCTTCAGGAAAACAGTAAACACACTTTAATGCTTGACTGGCTGCTTCCACAACAGCTGATCCACTTGCAGCAGGTGGGGGGGGGGGGCGGAGGCTTCATGCCCTGACAAGAACTGAACGTGTTTTTCTGTCTGTTGGACTAGTTTTGGTTTCAGTGGAGACGTTCATCGTCCCATAATGACACGGACAGTCTTTAAAGATGGTGGAATACACCAGCAGCAGTATTTCATATATTCTTTGATTTAACTGTAACTTCTCCTCTGCTGTTTTTAATGATCCACTTTGTTTTGGTTTTATTCTGAAAGGCCTCGTGTTTTAAACGGTGATGTTTAACCTGCGATGGTCTGTGGGCCGATGTAACAGAATCATAGAATCAACAACAACATTAGGAAAATAATTAGTGGAAAAAGTGTTACAAATAGATGAAAAACCTTTTTTTTTAAATGTCAGACGATGTCATAAAAATACGTGAAAAATATATAAAAGTATTAAAAAAATATCCGATAAATATGTTTGAAAAAAATCTGAAAAGAGCAAAAATTACATGTAAAATATCTGAAATAAAATTGTGGAAAATTTCCAAGAAATATGTAAAAAAAAAAAAACATCCCATAAATGCCCAAAAGTTATGAGTAAAATATGTGACAAAATAACTCCAATAAATCTCATCTCAACATGTGAGCCACATCACATGCTGCTGTGAAAGAATCTGGACTCTTAGTTATTTATTTAAATCAGGTTCTCCAAAACACATCAACGCAGTCTGTTAGTGTGGACAACTCCACTTCCTCATAAGCTGGGTCTTATTTTGGTAGTTCGCCCTTCCTTCCTGTCCGTCCTGGTGACGTTTGAGTCGATCAGTCAGAATCAAGTGAAGCTCTGAAGACTACAGACTGTTTCACACCAACATGGAGATGAAAGATGAAGTGGTCTCCAGACACATTACAAACTACGTACGTGTTCAAACGAGACACGTTTCTACTTGAGCTTCAATAATCAGTCGACGGGAAAATTAATCTGCAACTATTTTCACAATGAATCGTTTTTCAAACAAAAATACCAAATATTGTGCGATTCCAGCTTCATGTGACGATCTGTTGGTGGAATAAAACAAACGGATTAAATACAGCGACCTGGACTTTAACAGACCAGGAAATAAATAAAGAATCAATTCAGGGCTTTTATTTTGATACATCTCGACTATTCAGGGCTTTTATTTTGATACATCTCGACTATTCAGGGCTTTTATTTTGACTTCCTGGTCATAAAGCTGAGCTGCTGCAGCTCGACTTTATGCAAATGTCTTCTGACCCTGTTAACGATAACCACCAAGAACAATTTGACTGGTGACACACACACACAGACACACACACACAGACACACACGCACACACACACACGCACACACACTGTGCAACAGGAAGTTAAGAAGCTTCTCCTGTTAACGACGTTCTGAAGTGACTTCACACAAACAGAAGTTCAGCATCAGAGAGACGCCCACGTCTCAACTGTCAGACTGTTTGTCCGTTAGCTTAGCATCAGATGTGACTTTGGTACTGGTAACCACGACAACACCCACCATAAACAACAATACCCAAAGTAGATTGTTCTCATGGTGCATTAAAACACAAGAAGAAGAAATAAACAGACGTAACGTCCTGAGAAGCAGTGGATTTAAATAGGAAATGATCAAAGAGATATATTAATTATCAGCTCATAGTTGTATTGTTACAGTTCCTCCATGTTGTATTTATTCTCTCGTTATGCTGATGATTGGTTTTCTCTGTTAAGATCTTTGCGAGGTTATTTTTTGTTAACAAGTCAACAGTAAAAAGGTTTATTTTCCCCTCAGAGGAAGAGAATAAACATGGATAATCTGTCAGTGGTACTCGTTTCCTAACAGGAAGTGAGTGAAGTGTGAGCAGAGGAAAGCTTTATCGACACTAGTGGACTACGCTCAACACAACACATGAGAGGAGGAAGTCTCTAAAGAATCAGTGAACACACAACACCTGAAACATCAACCTTCTTCAGCTGGAAACAGGAAGTGTACTCAATAAAACACCAGATCTACAGGTACATACAGTACTCTGTACTGTACTACACCTCAGAGGTACATAGAGTACTCTATACTGTACTACACCTCAGAGGTACATATAGTACTTTTCACTGTACACCAGCTCTAACGTCATACATGACTCCTGTAAACACAGGTGACACCCTGAGGCTTTTAGAAGGAGCTGAAAGTTATCGTGTGAACACTTCACCTCCATCAGTCAGAGCCTCTGCTCACCTGTTCACTGTGACAACTCAACAACACCTGCGTGACACCTCACTGCCTGTCACGAGCTACATGTCAACGAGGAGCCTCCTAAATATACATTTATAGATAATAAGCACGAGTTAGTAGCAGGCTACCGCAGGTAGAACCACGAGCGCTCTCCAATCAAAAACACAGGCATTGTAAACATCCCTCGTGTATTTAACAACATAAAACTAAACTATACATTTATTATGAATCATTTAAATGTTGCACTAAAATCGGCTTTGTCAAAATCCACCTATCAGCACTTAAAAACAATACAATCGTAGGTTTAACTCTATATTGTCATTGGTCGATAACCGCCCACTACGGCCGTATTGTGCTGTTAACGCATCGCGTCATATTTAAAGATAAACAGCGCAGTTGCACGCGCTACGCAGTGTACTGGCTTTAATGTGTTAAGTCGGTTATTTATATTGTTTTATCTCAAGAGAGGGACATTGACAAGATATCAAGGTGCGTGAGAACGGATGCTAGCAGCTAAGCTACAGCGGCTAGCAGCTGTAGCTTAGCTGCTAGCCTAGCCTAGCTTAGCCGTCTCCTACCTGGTGCCCGCCTTGTCCCCCATCTCCTCGGCAGAGATCCCGACCTAAACGAGCCCGGACCCCCGGAGGTGTCTCGACTTTATAGGTGAACGAGAGTGTTTCTTCTTCAGGGTTCAGCTCCGTTCACCCTCCATCAGCTAGTTAGTTAGTTAGTATGCTAATTTAATTTAGCGCCGCCTCGGCTCCTCTCTGGCTTCTTCCGCAAAGGCAGGATCTCTGTGTGTGCGTGTGTCTGTGCGTGCGTGTGCAGCGGCTGCAGATCACGTTGCGCAGCGCAGAGCGTCTCCAGCAAACATGACAACACGAGGCACTGAATGTTAACAAATAGATGATACAGAGATGACTACTAGTGCTATTACTACTACCATTAAATATTAATATTGTGTTTATTAACCTGCTGCACTACACACACACACACACACACACACACCTGTATTCTAAAGAACACACATCTACAGTTGAGATTTACTCCGTAATAGTATTTTAAAAATGCAGAAAACTTGATAAAACGAGTATTTTAGCTGTTCAACCAGCAGCCTGTTAGCTTAGCTTAGCATAAAGACAGTAAACAGAGGGGAACTGTTAGCCTTTTACGTTGTTTATGTACGCGACTATTTCCTGTTAGTACTGGTACTGCACTTAAGTAATTTCTAGGTACTTGTACTTTGCTTGAATATTCCCATATTTCTTTTACATACTTCTACTCTACCACAACTAAGAGGTACATATTGTACTTTTTACTGACAAATAGACTTTAAAATACATTCCTCACCATCAGTATATGAAGTAACTAAATGAGCTCCACTAGAGGCCAACATTAATGCATCAATCATTTAATATATAGTATTCTGCATAATGAGTACTTTTACTTTGAGTCATTTAAGTTCATTTTGATGCCGATACTTTTGTACTTTTACTTCAGTAAAAAATATAAAATGCAGACTTTACTGCGTGTACTCAGATACTTTGTGTACTTCCTGTTTCCAGACAGAAAACCAGAAGAAGAAGAAAACAAAACATGTGAAATAATCTTCAGGTTCATCAGACGGTCGTCACTGAACAAAAAGTTTAAACCCAAACCATAAACCACAGAGAGGAAATAATGAGTGAAGGAGAAGTGGAGCAGCTTCTCTTTCTTTTCTATCAGTGAGACGAGAATCTTCTGCTTTTCAACTGACGTTTAAACTCAAACACAACTCAACTCAGACAAAACATCAAACAGAAGGTCACATAAAGAGGAAACATGACTTTTATTTACACGTGTGTGTGTGTGTGTGTGTGTGCAGATAAGTACATGAACGATAAACATTCCTTCGCACATGTGGATTAATCCGCCGCTGAAAATAGTCCCCAAAAGGTTTTAAAAAAAGAAAAATAAATACAGTCAGCGTGTAACTGAATAAAAACAGAAGTTAACAAAATAAAGTTCATGAGGTTGTCTCTTATTGTGAAAGAACTTCCTGGTCAGAGGCGGATGATGTAGGAGTCGGAGTGGGTGACGTAGCGAACCCACCGCTGAGATGGACCCGGCTGGACCGGAGACAGGCGGAGGAACCGGATCTGAAGACCTGTGACGGTGAGCTGAGGAAGCTCAAAGACCAGACCCACCGGACCCACCTCCAACATGGAGGACGGGCTCAGACCTGAGACCTCCAGCTGTGGGGGGGAGGGGGGTAGGAATAGGAGGAAGAGGAGGAGGAGGAGGAGGTGGAATTCGAGAAGGTGGAAGAGGAAGATGAGAAGTTGTCATCTTAAAATGTTGTTTTTTGTCAACAAACTAAACTCACAGAAATAAAGCACATGTTTTAATTTCTGCATAAAAAAATCACGTCAACATCTGTTGAACCACAATGCACAGCTAAAATACTGTGTGTGTCTGTGTCTGTGTGTTCACCTTGAACAGAGCAGACAGTTGTGTTCCTCCAGGGAAACGAGGGATCGTCCAGTCGATGGCTCTGTTCTGAAGCTTCAGCTCAGAGCTCTGATCAGGACTGCTGAGCTCCTGAGACAGACTGAACACACACACACACACACACACACACACACACACACAATTAAACTTCTTCATCAACAATGTCAGACAGCACATGTGACCCTGAGGAGGTCAGAGGTCATTGGAGGGTGAAGCAGAAAAGCTTCCAGAAGTGATGATGATGATAAACAGGTGATTTGATTGATAATCCTAAAGAGAGCTTTCAGCTCATGTGAACCTCAGACTAATGACACAGTTTACCGTTAACCATCAAAGTGTAAATAAAGTTTACCGTTAACCATCACAGTGTAAATAAAATTTAACGTTAACATCAGAGTGTAAATAAAGTTTACCATTAACCATCAGAGTGTAAATAAAGTTTAACGTTAACATCAGAGTGTAAATAAAGTTTTATTGTTAACCATCAGAGTGTAAATAAAGTTTAACGTTAACCATCAGAGTGTAAATAAAGTTTAACGTTAACCATCAGAGTGTAAATAAAGTTTTATCGTTAACCATCAGAGTGTAAATAAAGTTTTATCGTTAACCATCAGAGTGTAAATAAAGTTTTATCGTTAACCATCAGAGTGTAAATAAAGTTTACCGTGAACCATCAGGGTGTAAATAAAGTTTTACTGACTCAGTACAACATGTGTTTCTAGTCTCTGA
>NW_022282485.1:0-7483 GCF_004355925.1 Anarrhichthys ocellatus
GAAAGTCCTTCTCCATGGCCTCCCCGAACTCCTCCCATGCCCGAGTTCTAGCATTCGCGACCACCGCAGCTGCAGCCCTTCTGGCCTGCCGGTACCTGTCAGCTGCTTCAGGAGACCCCTGGGCCAACCAGGCCTTGAAGGTCTCCTTCAGCTTGACGGCTTCCCTCACCTCCGGTGTCCACCACCGGGTTCTCGGGTTGCCGCCATGACAGGCACCGATGACCTTCCGGCCACAGCTCCTAGCGGCCGCGTCCACAATAGAGGCTTTGAACATGGTCCATTCGGATTCCGTGTCCCCAACCTCCCTCGGGATGTGTGAGAAGTTCTTCCTGAGGTGGGAGTTAAAGACCTCCCGGACAGGGTCCTCCGCCAGACGTTCCCAGTTCACCCTCACTACACGTTTGGGCTTGCCGGGCCTTTCCAACCGGTTCCCCTGCCATCTGATCCAACTCACCACCAGGTGGTGATCAGTTGACAGCTCTGCTCCTCTCTTCACCCGAGTATCCAAGACATACGGCCGCAATTAAATGATACGATTACAAAGTCGATCATTGATCTCCGGCCTAAAGTGTTCTGGTACCAGGTACACTTA
Source organism: Anarrhichthys ocellatus (assembly GCF_004355925.1). Classification (NCBI taxonomy): domain Eukaryota; kingdom Metazoa; phylum Chordata; class Actinopteri; order Perciformes; family Anarhichadidae; genus Anarrhichthys; species Anarrhichthys ocellatus. The sequence continues at coordinate 593 of NW_022282485.1, forward strand.
TGAGCCACCTTATGTTCGAACATGGTGTTCGTTATGGCCAAACCGTGGCAAGCACAGAAGTCCAATAACGAAACACCATTCGGGTTCAGATCGGGCAAGCCGTTCCTCCCAATCACCCCCCACCAGGTTTCTCCGTCATTGCCCACGTGAGCATTGAAGTCCCCCAGGAGAACTATGGAGTCGGTAGGCGGCGATGTTGTTGCAGGTGATGTTAAAAGACTTGGTAAAATCCGATGAATCCGATGAAGGAAACAGCAACTGGGCACTTCTTGAGAGGACGTCTCCCCTCACAGGGACAAAACCAGAGCAAATGTTATTCTCCATTGTCAAGGCTGTCAACTGAAATTAAAGTTCCTCTGTCTGCTCTTTCATATCTGTTCATCCTGAAAGAGAGATCCCTCCTCTGCTGCTTTTCTTGAGATTTCTTCCATTTCTTTCCTGTTAAGAGTTTTTGTTTTGGAGGAGGGGGTTCCTTATCTGAATAGAGGGTCTAAGGACAGAGGGTGTCGTATGCTGTACAGATTGTGAAGCCCCTTTAGGTAAGGTGTGATTTGTTAACATGCTAAGTGCTAACGTCATTTCCATCACATTTTACATTTTTATACCCAAATGAACCTTCCAGATTTCCACCACCACAGAGCCCATGACTCAGAGACAGATAGCATGTGGAATCCGAGCTGTGAACTGAACCCACTCGGTGGCTGATGGATGATGTTTACACACAGCGCTTCCCCCACACTAGGTTAATGATACAACTACAAATATGTCCATTCAAGAGGAATATCAACACTGCTTCACAAGTGGCTGTGGTTACGCATCAACAGAATACAACATACAACCATGTCCCTTCACACTGTTTCTCACATAATTAAATATCAACATATTATCACTCTCACCTCTTAAAATACTGGTCGCTTTGTCAGAGTCCCCCACTTCAAACCATGACGCTCTAGCATCAGTTTTAGACGTGTCCGGGATGGCCGGTGTCAGTTTCCGCTCGCTTAATGCATACAGCCTTTTTCAAAACGACCGTACATGTTCACAGGAAACGTACAGTTTCCTCTCATTACATGCATAAACAAAAATAAACTTCCTGGTTTACTTATGTTTTATCTTTACTTACACAACAAAAGTACTTGGTCAGGCTTAACAGAGATCGTGGTTTGGGTTAAAACAGCTATGTTTATTACGTACAATAAATATGCTTGTTACACAGGCTAGGTAGGTTACGTAACAAAAGCAAGGTCAAAGAAGTCAATGTTAACTTGGTTTCAGCCGGGAGACGCACAGCGGTTTCCTGGGTGAAAGTCCTGTGTTTGTGCAATGTAGTAGCTTCATGTGGATTTACTGTATTGACATTCATCAGACAATGCCCAATCATTGTTTTCTTATTTTAAATCAGAACATATCAAACATATCATGGTTTTTTTTGTGCATAATTACTTGCAAGAGTTTGAAAAACAAATGCGAAAAAGTAGGATGTGTTGCCTGTCTGGTATGAAGGCACACACTGCTAGTGGAGTAGGGGGGGTGGAGTGCTCAGTTGTGTTGTTAATAACATGCAGCTGAGTTTTCGATGAGCGGAGCAATAATTTTGAATGTCAATATCTCAGGCGATCGTTTTCATTTAATTGTGGGAAGCCAACATCGTGATCTTGATAAACAGTTTGATCAGTGGCGGGCCATCAGGGCCTGCAAAGCCTTCTCTGCTGGCCTAAACAGAATCACAAAGCTATATCTATTTTATAATTTAATAATTTTTCTTAAATACACTACATGTATTATAATTTATAAAAAAATTTTCCCCATTATCTTATTTTCTCATTGCACAGCTCCTGTCTTCCTCAGTTGCTCTGCCTCCAGTGCAGCTTGCTTTAAGTAGAGTTTTATCCAATCAGATTTCACCTCTGTGTCTCTAGGTAAGAAGAGAGGCAGAGGCCTGCACACTCTCACCTGCAGCCAGTGCAGATTAAAGTAAATGGAGACGATATTGTTGATTGTCATAGTGTTCAACCAATCAGATCTTTAGTTTGACATGTTGGGCGTATTCTTTAACATGCCAGAGCCTGCGAGCCGGCCTATAATGACGTCAGCATTACATGCCGCTCAGTGTCCATGTGCAGCTCTGAAACTTAACAGCAGAGGCTGTCGGGTAGTGAATCACATCACGTGATGCAGCTCAGCCAATCAAATATGGGCATTCTGACTGAGTGAGATCAGATGTACCACACACCATGACACAGGAGACTGAGACGAGGAAAGACATTGCAGAGCAGTACGTTCAACGTTAAAGTTGTGAAAGTAAAATCCTATGATAATCTCTTTGGGTCACGGCTTGTCATTAAGGAATGACGGTAGATCTCACAGCCGGACCAGCTGAGAACATTATGTTTTCCTGAATTGGATTAATTGTGCTGCCCTACAAGATGCCCAGATTTCTTGCAGACTTTAGTGGAGAGAGCAGGGTGGAGCAGAGCTGGGAGACTAATATCGTGCTGATCAAAAGCACTGACTGAGATCACCAGGAGTTAAGTCTTCGTGAGACTGAGTTTAAGATGGTGTTCCATTATCCATTTTAATCTATATTAATGAGGCAGGCTGAGAGCCGCAGTGAGACACTGTGGCTGTCTTGGACAGAGCTGTGAATCAACAAATGCCATTAAAAGATGTGTTCCAACAATGTGTTAGTCCTTCTCTCAATACTTTCTGATTTAAGTACTGTGTCTGTGACACTTAGCTCCAATCCCACTGGTTCCTACTGAAGACGCAAATCTTTAAAAACACTAGAACAGCTGGCCCAACTTGTTGAAAAGGAGGAGATTTTAAGCGGCAGATGAATCCACATTTGGTGAATTTGTATTCTGTCCTGCAGGACAGTATTTGTGGGATTGAGTCAAAATAAACTACAGTGTGTGTTCATGGTAATGAAGGAACATGTCACCCAGTGCTACAGTGAGGCTCACTGATGTGTGTTTGAAGATTGTTGGACAGCAATTGAGCTCTGTGGTACAGCCAAAGAAGATATATCAGGCTTTGGATACACACAAAATTCAAAGCATGCATTCATTGTTGGTTTAGGTCTTTAAATACCAGCTGAAATTTGGTTGGCCGCATTGTCTTTCACCAAGTGAGCATAATGAGGAATCAAATTGTTGCTGATATCAACGGCAGCTTAAAGGCTGGGGAATGATTTCTGTCTCCTTTCCTTCTGTTTGATATGCCTTACCTTTCTCTTTCTCACACAAGTCTACCTCTTAAATCCCCTACATCCAGTCCAGAAACCTATGGAGCTTTCCCCTCTGAACAATACCTGCATTCTGACAAGAGAAAGGACGAGCCAGAGACAGAGACAGAGAGACAGACAGACAGAGTGAGAGAGAGAGACAGAGAGAGACAGACAGAGAGAGAGAGAGAGAGAGAGAGACAGAGACAGAGAGAGAGAGAGAAGGAAGATAGAGAGGCCGCCAGAGAGAAAGACAGAGAGAAAGCATGAATGGGCTAGAGGCCTCTCACGGCTCTCACAAAGGGAGGCTGTGGGACCAAAACATGAGGAAATTTGAGGAAATTTTAGCAAATTTCAGACAGCTCCAGCTGGCTTGTAACAAGACAAAATTACTGATTTTCTCAAGATGAAAACATCACTGTAGCCAATGTTCTGTTATATAACTAATAGGACTACTGGTTAGTGTTTGAATGAAAAGAGTAAAAGGTAGGTTGGCATTCATAATGGCCAGTAGATATCATTGTGCACATGAGAGTAATTGCAGAAATTGAAATATAGCTTGAAAAAGATTCAAGCTGTATTTCAATTTAAAACACGTTTTTCTTTAAGTTACAGCTGGTCTATAACCCAGCCACCGGGGCTGCACGAGCCAGTACATTCTTTGTGCCAGTCCCTAGCCTGGAAAAATGTGGAGGGTTGCGTCAGGAAGGGCATCCGGCATAAAAGCTATGCCAAATCTAATATGCGGATCATAAATTAGAGTTCCACACCGGATCAGTTAAGGCCTGGGTGACCAAAGAAGAAGGAGAGTGGGAATGTATGTATAGAGGCAGCAGGAGCGGAGAAAAGGGTAGGAGTGTGGAGGTGAGAGATGGAATTTTGAATGTTCCTTTACGACTGTTAAAGGAAGAGAGCTGGCTGATATGATGTAGAAGGAAGGTAAATATAGTGTCCAGAGAGCATAGGCGTAGTAGAGAGCATAAGAGGCCAGGAGCATCAGAGGTGGATTCAAAATGTTCTACCATGGTGTAACTGGGAGAAGAAATGGAAGAAGAGTATGGCAAGAGTGTGTTGGAGGTGAAGACAGTGTTGGACAGATTGATGAGTATGAAGCAAGAAATTGAGTTGCTGATGAATGTTGACAACGCATATGCTCCACAAGTTATGTTTGAGATGGAAGAGAAAGAATAATTCTGGAGTGAGTTGGATGAAGTGGTGGAGAGTGTACACAAGGACAGAGTGGTGATTGGAGCGGACTGAAGGGAACACAGGTGATGGGCAGGTATGGTGTCAAGCAGAAGAATTTGGAAGGAAAGATGGTGGTGGATTTTGTGAAAACAATGGAAATGTGGTGGACACATATGGAAAATGTCTTATGCAGGAGGTGCCACTTGGAAGAGATTGGAGACTGCAAGGTGGTGGCAGGAGAAGAGGACAAGAATGAAGGCAGAGCCAAAGATCAAATGGTGTACGTTGAAGAAGGAAGACTGTTGTGGTGTAAAGGAGGAGCACTGGGTGGAAGAGAAGAGCTGCTCATTAGGAATGAGACTATTAGAGAGACAGCTCAGGTCTGGAGACAAGGCAAGAGAGGCAAGATTGAGATGGTTTGGACATGTGCAAACGAGCAGGCTGTTCTCGTACACCATTTGTAGCTATACCCACGAAAATGAATGAGCTGTAATTGGAAGATATCCATGAAATAAATTTGTATGTAATCCACGTGACAATGACCGAAGAAGTAGAAAGAGCGCAAAAATCTGCACACAGCAGGCAGTGTGGTGGATGGGTCAAACCAAAACCGGTCTTTCACCGAGGAGACCGTTGTTTGTGCCCCGTGTGAAACAAGTCAACGTTGATCATTTGCAGTGGCGGGCCGTGCATTTTATACCTGGGCCTTCAGTGCTGTCCTACTACAGTTGAACCACCTCCTAATAACCTCATTATGACGCCACAGCTACGGTTATTATTTGTTTCTAGGGGTGTAACAATACACGTATTTGTATTAAACCGTTCGGTACGAGGCTTATGAACCGAACAATACGTTTGAATAATACTGCAATTGGAAAATGCAGAAGCTTAAATTGTGGGAAATATAATGTTCTTTCAGTGGAGCCACTGCGCTCAACCTGGCAACCCACCCAACGTAACAGACAATGTGCTGTAAGACACGCCTCCCATGGAAGAAAAACATTGTACCCTGGGAGGCTATGCTAAACTAGCTTAGCAGGAAAACAACAGCAGCAGCACACACGCTACAAACTCTCCCCACAGCGTTTAGCTGTTCCCTAATGATTCAAACAGGCTAAAGCAATCGCCACACAATCCCCATTTCTCCAGACCATCATTTTTGCTTTGTAAAAAAAACAAGAGCCCAAACAGAGAATCAAATGTCCGACACTAACCTCGCGCATGACAGGATGCTGTGTCATTAACGGACAATGCATATAGTCAGAATCAATGTAATTAACACAATGACAAGAGCAAACTCACAAGAACCAGTCACATATAATTATATGACAACAAAGCATGACAAATCAATCCAGCAACTCTGTGGCGCTAAAACACGTATTCCACCGCACACTGAAGAGCACCAGTCAAGTATTATTCACTTTAGAGGGAACAATATTAACCATATCATAAAAATTACACCATAGACCAGGGGTCCCCAACTGGCGGACCGCGGTCCGGATCCGGACCCAGATGCAGTTGCATCCGGACCCAGTATCTCAAACCGATATATAATTTGGATATTTACATTTTAGAAAGCGAGTTTATACTTTAACCGGCACAGGTTATTCAGCCGTTACGGCACTTGTTCAGCAGTGCAGGAAACACACCGACCAATGCGTTGTGAATCACATCACGTGATGCAGCTCAGCCAATCAAATATGGGTATTCTGACAAGTTTCCTGACTCGAGTGAGATTTACACACACCGTGACACACGGGGCTGAGACGAGGAAATAGAAAGAAGAGCAGGAGAATTGCGATAATCAGAGAAATTATCTCACATGACATTCTCCAAAAAGAGAAACGTGTTCAGAGAGAACAGAATTTATAAGCAATAATGAACAGAATCTTATAGGTTAATTCTTCCCACAGGCAGTTAAAACCAGCATGTCTCATATGTTCAGAAACCGTAACTATTGATAAAAGCGGCAAATGAAGCGCACTACTAGGCAAAGCACAACTCTTTTGAACAAACGTATCCTCTCACTTCTGAAATGAAGACACAGAAAATAAACCTAAGAGCCCAAAATGATCAGAATCCTAACACATGAATTCACTGTTCAATGATGTTAACAGAGAGAATAGAGCTGAAACAAGTGTTAATAACCACAGATAAAGTCCGTGCACACTGATTTCTCTTTTTAGATGAGAAAAACATAATACTGTGGCTGTTTTATTGACATCACTTCACACCTGAATGAACTGAATTTAAAGCTGCAGGACAATTCAGTGAAATTCATTTTTCTAAAATGAATTACTTTATTTTAAGATGCACATTTTTCAAAAGCTTTCTGTTATGTCAGTTATTCTTTAATCCAGTCCTTATTTTACTTGAAATGAGACGAACATTTATTTATGTATTTCTATGTATTATTTATAATCCATCCAGTTAAATTTAAAAACTGAGAATAATAATTGTTAAAATATAATTGATGTGTA
>NW_022282486.1:0-950 GCF_004355925.1 Anarrhichthys ocellatus
CCCCCCCCCCCCCCCCCCCCCCTACCCCCCTTACCCCCCTCTCCTCCCTCGAGGCTCGCCTCTCTCACTCAGAGACAGCGGTTGTTTACAAGGCGAGTGAACAGCGATGAGAGCTGTTTTCATTTTTGACGACAGCCCCCCGCCCGCCCGGCCAATCACCCATGTTTCAAATCCTTCATTCGCCATCCATCCCATTTTTACTTTTTATCCTTCTGTTCTATCCATCCTCGGCTCTTTTTTTTACTCCCCAACCTCTCATCCTCTCATCCATCCATCACCCCATCTTTCTCCTCCTCATCCTTCCCTGTGATTTTCTCTCCTCATCTGACTTAGCCAGGAGGAATGTGTGTATGCATGTATCAACTCTCCCTGTACATTATGTGATGGGAAACTCCAGCATGCAGACCTCTTTAAGCCTCACATGTGTACACATGCACACGTGTGTAGCGTAGCGTGTGCATGTGTGTTTGTGTCTGCTGCGTTAAGCGCTGAGCTGGGATTGGCTGGGAAAGGGGGTAAGGACCCCCATGTGGTGCGTTGTATCGCATTAGCTGCTACGTAGTGAAGAGGAGGAGGAGGAGTAGGAGGGGGGTGTTCATGAATGGACCGCTGACGTCACGTAAACTGTACCTTCCTCACACACACCCCTCCCATGTGCACATACATATTTTTTTACACACATTGGTAAAGAAGGCTGCAGGGCAAATGTGTGTGTGTGTGTGGGTGTGTATGTGTGTGTGTGTGTGATGCAGAAATACATGTTGGATAAGAAGGATGGGAACCAACTGAGCTGAAGGATTTGTGTGTGTGTGTGTGTGTGTGTGTGTGTGTGTGTGTGTGTGTGTGGGTGTGGCTGCCTGGAGGTGGGTTGGCTAGCTGTCATGTCATCAGCTCTCTGCTGCGCTCTGCTCTGCTTACTAACTAACTAACCAGCATGTTAGCCACAAGGG
>NW_022282486.1:960-7425 GCF_004355925.1 Anarrhichthys ocellatus
GTGTGTGTGTGTGTGTGTGTGTGTGTGTGTGTGTGTGTTGTTTTTGGTGTGTAGTTCCATGTGCTGTGTGATTTAGTAAGTCGAGAACAGACCGGTATTGGATTTCTGATATTTACACCGACAAATATGATTTATTGTAGACAGAATGAGCAATAAATAATATGTTCAACATATAGTAGTCTCTTGATAGTAGACTTGATTATCTTTGATAAAGTGGGAATTTATATTATATAAAATTAGATGTTTAAAGACATATAGGACTTATAATAAAGACTCATGATAAGAATATATCTTTTACTACACTTAGACTTATGTTAAGGAAACGTAAGCTGTGTTTCCAATCAATTGTCAAGCACATTTTTAATACAATAAATGTGCTTGATGCACTACTAGTGACACAAAAAAAACATGCGAACATAACCTGTGAGTGCGTTCAGTTCGTGTGGTTGCTCTGTTTAGATCTCTGCAGTCTGTTCTACCGTACATGTTTTTGCAACATGAAACCATCCACGTGGTGGATTAAAGGCTGCAGGCAGGTTGTTCTGCATTAACCCGTTTGTGTTTTGACAGGGTGTGCTCTCAGTGGATGACCCTGCTGTGGTAGAACCTCATTAGTTGGTTCTTGAGTGTGTGTGTGTGTGTGTGTGAATGCTAACCCGCTGTTCAGTGGGCAGGAGATGACGTCAGACTTCAAGGGGAGAGGGGGATGTTTTAATTTTCACACTTTTTTTTTTTTCCTGCCCCTGTGACTCAGGCGTGTTTATAACGGATACTTTCAAAGTCTGCACACCTGCACACATCACTGGTGAGGAAGGAAATGGTACACACATATGTGTGTATATATATATATATATATATATATATATATATATATATATATATATATATATATATATCGCAGGATGATTTTTGCAGGAGTAATTGGAATATGCTCCATAACTCTTCGTCCCTCGCAGGCTGAATAAGAGCAGTGGGGCGTTCGGTGCAGCAGATGGTTTTTCAGATGAAATTAATGATCCGTTTTACTTTTTTTGTGATAGTTCACAGCGAAGTCTATGTTGTTTCCACAAAGTTGACAGTGATATCATTAGAGCTCTTCTCACCAAGATTGTGTTGTGTTATAATATCTCCTGTTCCTACTGTATGAATACAAATCTTTTGTATTATCGATGTTCAGATGATATTTCTTGAATGTTACTCGTTAAGCACAAATGCTAAATTTGAGGATTTTGGGTTGTATATCAGTGAAAGTGGAATATTTTGGGGTTTTGGACTGTTTGCATCCTCATACATGCTTTTTTTTTTGCTTGTTACATGAATACATTATTTTCAAAATAAACTTCCATCTTCACAGGGAAACTAGTAAGTTAGGTTTAGGAAAAGATCGTGAAACACTTGGTTGGGTTTAGGCGCCAAAACTACTTGATTTACGTGACAAATAAATCAACGTGGACTTTCACACAGGGAACGAACAGAAGTCTCCTGGGAGACAGACCCAGGTCTTGTTTGACCTCCTCTATGTGGTCTAGTTCATGATTACGTGGATTACAAACGCATTCTTTTTTCGTGGGTTTAGCTTGTTGGAGTCTGGGACACTGGCCTTTTCATTAAGCATCTTCAAGTACCTCGGACTTCAGTCCACGAGAAATCTGTCAGCCAGCAATTCGTTTACATCTAGAAAAATTAATTTTTAAAAATATGGTTTTATCCATTTTTCTTATCTCAGACTATTCTCTCTCAGTCCGCCTGCTGCCTCCTGCTCTTCTTTAGGGAAAAAAATAATAAAGTCTGAAGGCGGTATAAGCGCAGTGATGGACAGGCTGACAGATGCTGCTTGAGCTCCTGATGGGAAGAGTTTCAGGAGTGTGTGTGTGTGTGTGTGTGTGTGTGTGTGTGTGTGTGTGTGTGTGTAGGGAGCGGGCGAGTAAACAACAGACAGAAACAGTATGTCAAACCTTCATTTGGCTGTTTGAACACCCGGTGATCCAAGATGGAAATAAGCTTCTGACTCACAGTGTTGGAAGATTTAATTTGTGCTTAATGTGTATTTAAAACCATCAAATATAATTAAAATGAATACAAAAGAAGGCAGACGAGCTTTTACTTCAGCTGAGACGATAGAGGGGAAAGTTTGCAGACAAATAAGTGAAGGCGACAAATGAGAAGACGGGGAAGGTGAAGCCAGCGGGGACAGAAGGTGGAGGAGAGGAGGAGAAGCAGGGAGGGTCAGGATGACAGACGACAGGAAGTTGGGGGGGTGGGGGGTGGAGGTGCAGGTAGATAAACATGGAGGTGATAGTCGGGGTTGCGGGGAGTGAAGGGCAGAGCGCTGCTCATCCTCCATCTCTCTCTTCCAGGAGCTAATGAACTCCTGATAGCGGCGGAGACGGGAGCGATGGATCAAACCTCAATCCCTCTGTGTTTCTTTCTCCCTCCCTCCCACCTGTCCTCCCCCTTTTTGCACTCTCTCCTCCTGGCTTTTTTGGCAGCGCCCCAAGCTCGCTGGCTCCGACTCACCTCCTTCATTGTTTGTCAGCAGATTTCAGGAGACGGAGCGGGAGGCTTAGTTAGAAAATTATTTGGACCTCAGCCTTCTTTTTCTTCTCCTTCTTTTTCTTCTCTCTCTCTCTCTCTCCACCGCTCTCCCTTCTTCTCTTCTGTTTTCCAATCTTTCGTTCCTGCCCCCATGATGCAGCGGCAGCAGCAGGAGCAGTGGCAGCATCAATAAATATTGTGTTAATGTTCATGGTGGCTGGAGCCAGCAAGGTGATAAAGGGAATCTATTTGATTTCTGTGGCTCATTTGTTCGGCCTGTCCGGTTGGTGTGGATACCACTTATGTGTGTCCATGTTGTGTACAGTTACGCAATATGTGTGTGAGTGTGGGTGTGGGTTAGGACACGAGTGTTTTCTTTAAATCCTTTCTTTTCCTCTTGCTGACATCAGTGTATTGAGATAATTCTCACTCTTGACACTCAAAAGCACTCAAAACACTGAGAGGCAGCTACTTTAAAATAATTGTCCTGTGATGTTTCCTTCCACACTGGTAGGAAACATCACAGGACAATGAAGGAAGGACAAGGAAGCCACTTAAGGCCATGACACCCATTAAACCAACCTCAACAGCAGGCAAAAGAGCTCAAACGTGTTCCTTTTCAGCCGCTCTTGAAGGCCGGATTAAAAACCTCTGGTCATAGATAGTGGTGAGACATCATCATCGTTTCAATGATGCTAGCGGAGCACATCAAAGGAATCTATTGAGAGAAGTTTAAACCCTGCACACGTTCTAATGTCGGCTAACTTGGCCGGTTGCTGTTTTGGAGCGTATGGACTCGGGCTGCACCGAACCATACATTTCTTTTACATCAATTTGTCTGAAGAGTACTAATGTTTTATCAATGATCTCCTCTTAGAAACAAACAATGTAACAAGATACTATTTGTTAGATGCCTGAAAAACACTTTGTTGTGATTGATTTACTCACTGTATGTCACAGGAACCCTATCCCTGAACTGGAGAATCAGTATTTGTACTTAACGTTAGTTTAAGCCATTTTCTCCTTCATATATGGCTGTGAACAGAAAATATAAAATAGCCGGATAACAACGTCACATGATGCGTGGTGAAACATTTCCAAAGCTGCAGTTTGTTCTCCGGGAGAATGAATGCTTTCACCGGGCGTAAACGTTAACGTAACGCCACTTATTTCAACCAAGACCGTTTCCTTCCTAAACCTATCAAAGTAGTTTAGGGGAATCAATAAAAATAAATGTACGAGAGGTTTCATTTGTCTTTCAGTTTCCCTGAAGCGAGGTTCTCGGTGTTCCTCATTTAAACCGCGCTACAGCTTGCACGCTGCATTTCTTTGTTATTTTACACTTCAATTAGTGCAGCTTTGATCCCCTGAGAGCAATACCAGAAAACTAATTCACTTTAGGGAGACAGCAGTCTTCTGTATTTGACATAAGAAGCGAGCTTTCTTGCATCCGGTGGATCCCCATGGAAGGGGGGGGGGGGACCACAGGGGAGAGGGCTGATGGGAATGGTGATGGTGATATCAGCATCAGAGAGTGACTCATGACTGCTCTTAAGTGGCTCTGAGCCTTCCAGTCAGTCAGGAGATGTTGTTTTGTGTGAGTGTGTGTGTGTGTGTGTGTGTGTGTGTGTGTGTGTGTGTGTGTGTGTGCGTGTGTGTGTGTGTGTGTTATTGAATGACGTTGTGCGCTCAACATGAAGGTTGCAGGCTACGACATTAAGCACAGCTGTATGTTATGTTTTGTTATTTTATCTGTGCGCTTCAGGGTTCTGTGTGCTGTTCCATCTTTTATTGTCGTTTGCAGCTCTCACTGTGTCGGTGGGCTCAGCTGCTCAGCAACTCATAATGTGCTTCACTCATAAACGTATTCAATCAAGTCTCCGGCAGTGATCGGCTTTATTTTCTTTATTCAAAGTATTGAATTCTTGTTTTTCAAATATCCTGAAACCAGTGAGTAATTCTCTCACTCCAGGAAGCATAACGTCTCGCACATTTCAACTCATGATTACTGTCTTTTCTTTATGTTTTTATTTATCTGTCGATTACATTCGGATTGCTTGTTTCATTGTTTCCAGTGTGAAAAAGATTGTGGAAAACTGTGACATCCTCAGATTGCTTGTTTTATGGAACCAACAGTCCAACAAAGCTTGCACAGTGTCGACACAAGCTGCACAACGACAGCGGCGCGTTAGCAGAGCGGCTTCGGCCTTCTGTCGGTGTCTGCACACACGATACACTCGTGCACATTATTTAGTTTAGGTCACCAACCTGTGCGAGGTGGACGACCGTTCAAAAGGGTCTCAAACTAAATGGCTATGCTACCATGCTAGTGGTCATACTTACACACACAGAGTGTCACTTTAAGCTAAATGCCAACATTAGCATGCTAACATGCTCATAATGACAATGCTGCCATGGGGGGGGGGGCTTCTATCTTCCATATATAGCTGTGTGAGTAGGATGCTGTTTTCTTTCTTGCACACCTGTTAGCTCGGTCTTGATGAGGATGTTTGAGGTACCTGATGTGTGTCAAATGTGCATTTTGTTCTCTCATTCATCTTTACTGTGTGTGTGTGTGTGCATGTGTGTGTGTGTGTCTTTGTGTGTGTGTGTGTGTGTGTGCATGTGTTTGATGTCGGGGTAAATACTTCATACCTGACATCACACATTTTTGCACACACAACTTCTAAGACGCACACACACAACCTGACATTTTGATTCATAATAGTTGCTCTCTCTCTCTCTCTCTCTCTCTCTCTCTCTCTCTCTCTCTCTCTCTCTTCTCTTTCTTCCTGTGTCTTTTCTCTGCCTGGTCTCTCAACCTCACATCTTTTCTTTGGTGCTCTTTCTCTCTATACCTGTCAAACTCTTCTGTGTGAACCTCTTTCTTTTGCTTACCTTTTTCTCGAGTGGCTCGGTTCAAAAATAGCTCTGTGTGTGTGTGTGTGCGTGCGTATATGTATGTGTGTGCGTGCGTGCGTGTGTGTGTGTGTGCGTGTGTGTATGTATGTGTGTGTGTGGAGGGGTGGTGTTAGACGTGTTGGGGAGGAGGCTGAAGGAAAGAGAGTGAAAATAGATTTGGACCTGTGTGTGTCTGTCTGTGTTGTGGTCTTCCCTGCATGCCTTCTAGCTGAAGCTGTCTTGCTTGTACACACAGTATTGCCTCTGCGCGCGCGCACACACACACACACCTGTCCATCCCATCTCATCCTGCCTGTCATTTTTCCCCAATGAGAAGAAGAAATATTCAATGTCAGAGAGCGAGCTGAGAACAAACAGAGAGAAAGGGAGGGGAGGGGGGAACCGGTAAGAGAGAGAGAGTGAGGGGGGAAAGAAGTGATGGACAGATTTATGACTAGAGGATGTAGAGTAGCAGTCAATAAGAGATGTGGGGATCGAAAGAGATTGAAGGTGGAAACGTGAGTGATGGCAAGAAAACAAGAAAGTGGTGAAGGGCAGGTCTGCATTTCCTAGGTTAAGACTTTCTGTCTCCGCTAGGAGGATCATGAGGTCTGTCTTGTGCGTCCGTGAGTGAGTGTGCACCTCTGTGTCTGTCCAAGTGTAATCTCGCATTCTGCTGCTGCAAACTGCATAATGTTTTGGTCGGCCAGTTATCACTTCATGATCAAGTGCCTCTCATGGTTGCGGTGGCAAAACACCTTTTGTATCCTGTTTTATTCTATTATTGCTGCTGACTCCTCACTGACTACTCTTAACTGTCTGTATTGATTACACAGCTGAGTGCATCGCTGATCGCTGCATCGCTTATTCTGATAAATCAACACACACACACACACACACACACATCAGGATCATAAAGACAGAAAGAGACACATACATGGACACACAAATAAACACACAAGAATTTACTGATATGCAAACCTCCCCCCGGATGCACACACACACACACACACACACACACACACACAC
>NW_022282487.1:0-7476 GCF_004355925.1 Anarrhichthys ocellatus
GTGTGTGTGTGTGTGTGTGTGTGTGTGTGTGTGTGTGTGTGTGTGTGGTTGCTGCAGCCTACAGGAGGTATCTACTCCAGACTGGAAGCGCAATTTAAGAGTGTCGCTCAAGCCAGACAGAGTTCAGAGAAGACACCCAGGTACTATTTCTGCACACACACACACAAACACACTCATCATCATCATGTCCCATTCAATAACTCTTCTTTCTCTGTAGATCTAAAATACGCTACGCTCAGATCCGGACCACATAAAGGACCCGATGGGGAAAAGGCTGCTGAGCTGTCTAAGAGACGGACATGAAAACTGACTGAGAGAGAACGAAGAGGAAGAGGAGAGATCCTTCCGCGAGGGCTCAGTGCAACAACATAAATTCCCGCTGGCACCCCCTCCCACCCTTAAAGCACGGCCTCCACTCATATAACCCAGCTGTGGACTCCTCACCCTCGCATTCTTTGTCAGCCCCCCTCCCTCCCTCTGGGCTTCACTCAGGTGACTTCGTTATTGATCACCATCAGCCCGTCACTCAGCTAGCTCCTTATTTGTGCAGCTGTGGTCAGTCCTGGAAAACAAACAAGAGGTCTGGATCCAGCTCAGCACGAAGGGAAATGCACTCGATCAAACTTCTCCGTGTGTGTTTAGGATTTAGTGTTGGAGCTCGGCCAGTTTCTGCAAAGGACAACATGGGAAATGCTAGTTTATTATTTTCTGTCGTCTTCCTGGAAGATCTGAATGATTCGGATCCAGTAATCACCAACAGTGATGCCGAAGGCCGGATAGGGAATGACACGCTCACCACTTCGACGCGGCTTGTTTAGGTTAAGACGCCGATCTAGACACATACGAGTTGACTCTGCACTCGCATTTATGGTCTTCTGGGCAGATGACAGACGCTGCGGTGTGTTGGGGGGGGGGGGGGGGGGGGGCTGGGCTCTCAACTATCAACTTGGCCCAGTTTGACCGCAACCTGTCAGCCGACCCTTTGCTCCAACTTAGATGATGTCAAAGAATTTAACGGGGGTGGAATAAAAAATGTAAATGCTGATTATACTCCTTTCACTGTTTCTTTCTTTCTTTCTTTCTTTCTTTATTCTTTTAAGACCTTAGCGGGCCTTTTAGGTCTTCCCTGAAAGCCTGTTTGGTGGAAACGGTGTGAAAGTCCTGTGCAGAGGGGCTGGTATGCGCCACTGGGTAGAGGGTCAGCCGCTGTCCAGTGGGTGTGCTAACCTGGCTCTTCCTGTCTGACTTACTCACAGGGGTATTAATAACCCGGCCTGCCTACAGCGAACGGAAGGAGGAGGCGTGGAGTGGGCTTTTCTTTTTTTATTGGGTGGTGAAGGGGGGGGGGCTGCACTACCCCAGCTGTCCCCTCTTCTCCTCGACAGCAAATGCCGAGAATGGCTGAGGATCTGGGTCAGGAAGCGTGCGTGCGTGCGTGTGTCCGTGTGTGTCCAGTTACAGCCCGACTGAATTATGGTCCCAGAGGGTTCAGATATTGGAGCATCAAGGCAAACACGTGAACTAATAATTACCAGGAGAAAGAGATGCTGACTCCACGAAACCATGCAGAAAATAGAAGTTGTGTCCCCAATACGAGCGAAAGGCTTCCTTTAAAGGGGGCGTGCAGCGGGACAACCGTTCAGGGTTTTGACCCTAAAACAACAGAAGACTCGCAGCAAACAACTTGCAAACATTCAGTGCCTCGTAGTGGGAACCGCTCCCTCTCCGGTTGCATCGGATGGGCGTTCCAACACATCGGTGGCGAGGCGTCATCACAACCTTTAATGTAATACCAGCATGTTAACGGGGATTAGTGGCGGGGTCGGTTCACACAGCGCCGACCTCGGCCAAAGACGCCGCAAGCGGAAATGTCCCGGGAACAACTGCGCTGGACGACAGATGACACCCGTCGCCGTCGTCGTCGTCGTCGTCGTCATCATCATCTGCTGCCTTTCCTTTTAGGATTTCAGGTCGAACTAAGAATTTTACCAAATTCGTTCAGATGCAGCAAACAATACAAATAGTTCATTCTCGATGTGGATAAATGCCTGAAATAGAAAGAGCAATGCCCCCCCCCATGTCTCAGAGGAAGAACACCACATTAAGCCCTCTGCCAACATGTGGTCAGTTCACCTGCTCCAAACTCTTTTTCAGACTGCAGGGTTTCGACTTCAATTTCACAGATAAGTGTAAGAACGAGTCTAACTTCCAAATCAAAGGTAAAAAAATGAACACATTTTGGAGTCGAGGGTGAAATAAATACCATCTTATAAAAATGAAACAAAATCCGAGCGAAGGCAGGGTTATAAAATTCTCAGCTTTAATCAGTTCAAAAAGTTCACAACAAATGGAACACCTCGAGAAGGAGAATTTGCCATTAGAGATCGGGTGCTTATTTGCATTTATACATTATTTTCATAATTAAACCTAATTTCCTAATTTGCTCTCCGGTCAGAAAACCCCCCAAAAAAAACAACCCTTTTGTTTTATTCGGACTGAACTCAAACTAGGTACAACTGAAATAAAATGCAAAAATACAAAATGA
The DNA here is from genome assembly GCF_004355925.1 of Anarrhichthys ocellatus. Classification (NCBI taxonomy): domain Eukaryota; kingdom Metazoa; phylum Chordata; class Actinopteri; order Perciformes; family Anarhichadidae; genus Anarrhichthys; species Anarrhichthys ocellatus. The sequence continues at coordinate 2,546 of NW_022282487.1, forward strand.
AAAGTAAACCCAGTTTTATTGGTTTTCACTTTGCTCTAAAGGTAGCGTCTTGGAGCACTGCCGCCTGGTAAACAATCTAAATTAGTACAATTCAAAAAATCTCAAAAGCCATCTGAGTTAAACAGGAGTTGTTATAAAGATGCAACCAACTAAGAACCCATAAATACCTCCGCCACTTCCTTAAAACATCCCGTTGATGAAGGCTCACACATGAGCAACAATCCTCTTAGAGGAAAACAAAACGCTGATGTCGACTCGGCGACAGCACACACGCACACACACCCACAACAAAAAAGAAACAATAGAATAAAAAGAAAAGAAAAAAGAAATGTTCCCATGGTATTAAAGATGCTATACAATTGGGATGATATGCACATATTTCGGTTTTGCTTTCCCTAAAAAGAAAAAACCTGCCGGCAGCAGTCACACACGAGCGGGACTCGTGAGCGGCCGATGCCGACACGCGGAGCAGCATCTCTCCGCCTTCATTCATTAATCCTTTAGATTCACATTCTCCCACGATGCAGTGGGGCACCGGATGGCGCGTCCGCCGCTGAAAGACCACTTCCTGTCCGTCACACCACGGGTCCAGAAACCTGCTCAGACTGTATATATATATATAAACAGATATATCAGAAAAAGGGAAGAGCTGGGGTAAAGAAAAAAAGAAAAGAACGTGGGAGGTCGAGGGAACAGAAGGAAAATAAGATGGTTAAGTCTAATCGTTAGAACCTCATCATGCAGGTCTTGGGATGGACCGACAAAACGGAAGCTTCGAGTAACAGTTCTGGAAAGATATTACACAAAAAAGTCTCCATAGAAAACGCAGATTATGTAAAAAGGGCCACAGGGTGACGCGGTAATCATGTACACGTTGTTGGCATTGTTTTGGTCAACAAACATCCGGTGGGACGGCCCGCGGCCTCCCGCCACACTCAAGTGCGTCTCTTGGGTTCCGTTGTGTTTGCTGTGGTTAGGGTTGATTTGTTTGTTTGGACTACTGTACAGTCTGACGGCGCCGCGGCTCAGTCACACATCTCCTCGGGGATCTCGTGCGGGTTGAGGATGCCCGGGACGGACATCTGGATCTTGTGTTTCTCCTCCTGGGCCTGACGAAGCGACGCCTCCCTCTCCTCCAGGAACAGGTCTGAGGTGTCCTCGCCGGCAAACTCCTGGAACGGCAGAACAAGCAGACGCTGTGGTTAGCTCTCAGAACGGCGGACTACAGTACACCGCCATGGATGCATCCTCTCTATCCACTGATCCTAGAGCAGGATCCAACTAACGACTACTTATATTCATCAATTCACTTTACATTTAACTGATTGTTCTCTTTTAGTTTAAACTTAATCCTTCGACAACCAGTCAAGTTGCAACTTTCCGGACTCCGAGGTGACATTAAAATGTCCAAAACACAAATCTATTTCATTTACAAAGATTTAAACCAGTGAAAACAAGCAGCAAACAGTGAATGTTTAGCATTTTCACACAATAAATGACTAAATAAAGGACGAACTGCTTATTAAAATTGTTGACAATAATTCGGATACCAGTGCTTCATTGATAAGCTGTCGATGTCTCACTGTGTGGAAGACACCATCGTTCTGTTATTTGTAAGGCAACATCAGGCTCGACTTACACACAGCATTGTGAACTTTTTACAACAAAAATGTAACAAATGAATACAAATAGATATAAATGTATATCCGACAACACTGAAACCCGATCCAGCGATTTGAGTCAGTATTGGATCTCTACGCATAAGCGATTAACAATCCTGATTACGTCTCAAAGCTCAGTTTTAGCGCTAATTTAAAAAAAATTATAGGCGGGAAAATAACCACAGAAAAAAAATCCATGGAGCCTGACAGCTGAAAAACCACATCAGTCGCCATCATACACCGTTTTATTCCAGCGACAAGCTGACACAGCCGCACACCTTCAGTCCACTTAGCAGAACAACCTGAAATATGTTATTTCTGGAATCGGCAGCCGAGCAGTTCGCCATGTGGAGCCCGATAACCTCTGTGAGCAGAGACAAAGACGGAGGCATGCAGGGCCTTGTTCTGGTTAGTTCAGCTCATCAGCAAACAAAACACACATGGACATATATCCCATTAAATCAGCACCAAGTGTAACTGCTGGTGTTCGTCTCTGTGGTGACACCTAGAGTAGCGGATGCCGTCCAAAGCGACTCACGACTGAGCACGTTGAGCTCACCTTTATCTGCACGAGGAAGTCCCGAAGGTGCTCCTTGAAGGCAGGAATATCCTGGTTTAAGCTGAACAGCCCGGTGACAAACACCTTCACCTGAGCACTGATACACACACACACACAGGGATGTTAATGAAAAGTGTTTGACACAGCAGAGATTGTGTGTGTGTGCGGGTCGGTGTACTCACTCTTGTAGGTGAGGGAAGGCGGTCTTGAGCAGGTTGGCCACGTACTCCTGGATGAAGCCCTGGTTGTTGGTGGGGCTGGACGGGTTCAGCACCGTGGTGATCTTCCCCTCCTCCACCAGGTTGAACATGTAGGCCAGGATGGAGGCGTGCATCGTCAGGCCTGCAGGACACACACACACACACACACACACACACACACACACACACACACACAATTACTGAAGGAACTTCATTTAAACATCATATCGCAAGTTTCTACGACAGAAACAAATGCCGTTTTACTTTTGCTGCTCAGAAGAAATGAATTCAAGCGACTGATTGTGGTGATGTTTTATCTTTGCGTGCTAGATGCAGTATTTCACGCTTCGTAACGATTTATCTCCGATTGGGGTTTCCGCACACATCTTTGCTGTCTGAATGAGAACGCTGCTTTGTCCTCTTTATAGATCTGTAGAATGCAACACTGGTACATATTTCTGTATGAGGCCATAGTACATCAACTGCCTCCTTATTTCTGCTGACGTTAACTATCAGTAGATAATGCAGACAAATTATATTCATTATTCCTGGAACCTGCATCGTTTTTGGTGAAAGTGCTTTTAAAGTTCCTGGTGTGAGCTGCACTTAAAGATGGATTATTTTATCATTATTGAATCATTTGAGCACTGAAGGAAAATCATTTGACCGTTACAATTTGCTTTAAGTCAGTCGTCTCTTTTATGTGAAGTTTTTTTGTTATTTTTGTAACTTCTGTTTGTGTCGCTTATCTGTGTTTTTATGATGCGCTTGTGTTGAACTTTTACGCTGCCATCTTGTAAATCCAAATCTCAATGGGATCATCCCGGCTAAATAAAGGTTAATCCTTAAAAGAGAGCGTTCAGGTGTCCCCACAGCTCATGCCTGTGTGTGTGTGTGTGTGTGTGTGTGTGTGTGTGTGTGTGTGTGTGGACTCACCAGCAGTATGCGATGTGTCGGTGACCACAGAGAAGATGTGTTGCAGGATATCGCAGAAGTACGTCTGGTAGAAGCTCTGCGCGGCGGCTTCCTCCTGGGCCACGTTCTGCAGCAGCGTGTAGAGAATCTGCAGACCTGGACGAGCACAAACACGAGAGCTTCCTCACATCACGGCCTCACAAAAGGTGCATTAAACCCGTACACTACTGCAGCAGAGGGCAAACTTCATCTCAAGTCATAATTATGAGAAGAAAAAAAAAGTCAAAGTGATGAGAAACTCAAAACTACTAGATGAAAAAGCCATACTTATGATATAAAATCATAATTATGAGATAAAAAGTTGAAATTAAGAAAGAGAAAGTCATAAATATGAGTCAAAATGATGTGATACAAAGTCAAAAATGATGACAGGCGGAAATGGGCTTTCATAGCTTTTAAACAAATAGATTTTATCGTGCGATACATTCTGTCCTCCAGACTTGATACAACACAACACCTGGATTGTTATATAACATTTAGTATTCATGCTCCAGGCACTATATGAGCTCAATGTCAACATGAAATATGTGTGTGTGTGTGTGTGTGTAGCCCTACCAGTATCAGCCACGTTCCTCATGGTGTGTTTGAAGGCCCAGATGATGGAGTCCAGCACCAGCTTGAACTGGGCGGGGGGGGATGGCGAGGAACGCGGGGAAGCAGTGAGAGTTCACCGCTTGCAGTAAGTAGAAGAAGTGAGTCCTGTGCTCGGGGAACTCCTCGAAGTTCTAGCAGAAAAATAACAAGTTGTTCAGCACTTGTTCCTCACATGTTGCTCTAAAAGAACATTAAATAACTGCAGTCAAATATGAATAATATTGTCACACTTGCACAGAGTTACATTTCTTTAAACAACATTGGTCCCATCATACAATGATACACTAAGAAAGTTAACCCTTGAATGCCAGTTTGTTTACAACACAGAACTATATAATAATATAGTAGAACATAATAAAATGCAGGATTTTATGCTGGTAGCGGGATCTGGTAGCCAGCGATTCAAAACTTAAAAAGCCCAAAAAGTCCCTAGTGCAGCACAAGGGTTAACTCCTAATATATAACTCTTTATATAACACAGTCTGTTGTTGTTTACAAGCCTGAACTTGCACTTCGGGGAGAGGTTTATATATCGTTTATTCAAATGAGTTGGTGCGGTGCTTTTCTTTCATGTGAAGTATCACCTGTTAGACACGCGTTCCACTTTCAGACAGTCTGACTGTACCAAGTATAACTTAATACATATTTTAGATGCACACAGTAGGTTCAAGGGTGGGTTGCTAAAAAGGGAAACGCAATAATTGCCCCGGGGTCCAAAGCACATTGTGGCCCCGGGCTCCCCTAGTGGATGAATCCGGCCCTGAATAGGTGAGCTTTTTATTTCTAACATGAAAAATAAAGCATGGGATCGTTCTCTGCAGGCTCGGACTGGTCCGCCTCCAACGAGCAGTTGAGCAACCTGAATGACTGACAATTTCTCAACCTGCAACTTATTCTATAATTAATAGTTTTTCATTATATATACATATATATATATACATA
>NW_022282488.1:0-7475 GCF_004355925.1 Anarrhichthys ocellatus
ATATATATATATATATATATATATATATATATATATATATATATATAAATAAATAAAAAACAGTATATGTGGTAATTGTTTATTGATGTCACAGAGCCACATGGAGCTTTGCCTTGAGAAATACCTGAATTAGGCTTCCAGGAAGAATGATAAAACAAGCTTTTTGGCCTTGTGAGCGCCGTGCAGAGGAAAAATCCTCAGAGATACTTAATCTAAATAAAGCAGAGAATTCTACTTTCTGCAGCCGCATTGATCTAAAACCCTCAACAGGGCCAAGAGCTATTCCCTGAGCAGGTTCTTCTCATAGATATGGATATTGTTGCACGGTTTCTATGCATGAGTCTAATAACTGGACATCAGGCATAATGATACCAACTGCAGGACCATGTCCAGTTTCCTGTTAGACTGACCAATGAGGAACCCCTCCCTGCGAGAGTGACAGAGGAGAATAACGGCAACATCTGTCTTTTCTAATGGTCAGTGAGGTGTGAGAGGCGTCCGTATGAATAATTAATCCACGGTTTTATATTCCTTCAATAAGAAATAATTCCGCCTGTGTTTGGCCAAACTACGTTTTCACTTATTTATGCGCATGTATACGTGGTACATTTTTAATGGTGTTTACTTATTTATTTGTCCATTTGCTTGGCTGTCGGACCGGTGTGGGACACAATGGCACCTCAGCCTCTCTTCTGGTCCCACGCCAGCCGTCTTTTGACGGCTTTGTTTGAATAAGCCTGTCATGCAGGACAAAAGCGGTTTCCTTCATCCCTGAAGTGTGACAAGTCGTTTAGCTGCTAATGACGTCAGCAAGTGTCTTAACCTCAGAGGAAGAGGAACGGGAAAGATACGCAGCAATCAGGAGATACAGGATGCTGTCTTTGTTGACCGCCATCAATGCTTTCAACAACCTGGTTTGCCGTAATATATTCAGAGTGCTTGTCAGCGCGCTTATGTGTGCGTCTATTCAGCGTCCGCTGTCGGTCCTGATGTGAGGATTCAGAAAATGTGCGATTTACTTGAGCGGCTGTCAGCAATGCTGATTCAGCTGTCTGGCTTCAGCGACTGAAACAAAATCTGACTCGCCAAGTTATTGATTTTTTTGAAATGTCACATCGAGCCTTGTTGGGTAACTACGGGCCTGCCAGACACAAATAAATATTAGACAGGGCTCAGCCTTCATTAACCTGGGAAACACGCCCGTGTTCTGTGACCCAGTTCTGTTTTAATTGAATGATGCAAATGCCTGGTATTGATTTTGACTTTGTTTATAGTTGAGCCTAATCTCAAGGTGCTCCATGCTCATTTCATCCTGTCTGCCAGTGGCTCTGGGTTGGGGCTAAGGGGGCTTTTAAACAGAATAGAAAGTTGAACCTCACGCCGTTAAACAGCTGTCCAAGAAGCCAGATGTTGGGCTTAATGTTTGCCGCTGTCGCCTCAAAGCAATGTCTGTGATTTAACCAGCAGGGCCGACTTTGTGGAGTCCAAAGACACACACACAGTAGATCAGGTGATTTGTAAATTGGCCGTAGTGTTAATGTGAGTGTGTCCTTCCTCTCCTCACACCTCCTGTGATCCCAGTCTTTCTCACATTTTTATATCCTCCTGATTTCTCTTATTATTATTATTTCTTTTCTTTATCAGTGCTTCCCTTAGTCCCAGCTGAAGATCGTAGCATTATACACCGCAGCGACTTGTGGAGGAAGCATTTATTTTTACCCTCTGATGACTCCAGAACCTTTTTTTTCCCCTTCCTGCCGCCTTCTTACTCGCTTCTTCATGTCCATCGCTCCTTCACCTCTCAGCTGCAACAGTGAGAAAGCGATATGAGGTGCGTTCATGTATGCGTGCATTACCAGATGTGCAAAGTCTTGTCCGGGTGAGTGGGGTTCCTCACACCGATCTGCATGGATGCCGGATCTAAGTGGGTTTAAAAAGCTATCGGAGTGGGAGGGCAATTCAACATATCCCAACAGACCTGTGCTTGTCTGAAATGAAAGGAAACACAATTGAAATGAAGAAAAAGGGAAGTAAGTGAAAGATGCGGAGAGAGATAAAAACAAAGGGGGAAGAAAGTGAAACTCGAGGGGATAGAAGCACAAGCATTTTAATTTTCAGCTTTATTGCGTGGGGTTTTTCCTTGTCTGTGAGTGATAAAAACAAATTACATAATGCAGTTAGCATGTCCACTGAGGTTTCTGAGAAACACCAAAACTGCATGCCATTGATCCGTGAGGCTCCGGTGATAAGGAACAGGTAGGAAGGTAATGATGTAACACATCCTCTTATCAGTGCACACAAGCTGTTGGTGAAGTTATAAGTTATACAGTACAGAATCACCTCTCTGGACTCATGGGCCTGAGAAGCATTCACGTTCACCAGCATGTGACTGTTTGCTTTTAATTACATTTTTAAATCAATTCTGAAACTAAAATGATAACGGCACGCATTTGGCATTTCGTTATTTAATTGCATGTCGTGCCCTTTGTTATAGAACGACATCAGGGTGTTGTCAATATTGTTATTGTCAATATCTGTCAGTTTCGTACGTTTCCAAAATGGAGAAAGAAGCCACAGAAATAATGTAGGAGGGATTCCTAGAGAGAGGATTTCCCGGCTGTCTTTTTTGGATGAAACGGAGACGAAGGTAAAGCCTTACCTCTCCTCAGGCACTCGAGATTTTCCAACAAACCTGGAATTTTGTGACACCACTGCAGGCTGTTGCGAGGCGTTCAGGGACTCCTCTCGAGTGAAGTCAGCAAGTATTTGTGTCTCTGAAAAACAGATTCAAACCTTTTTGAAGAACTTTTCAAGAACTAAACTGCTAGTTAAAAAACAAACAAAGGGAAGTTCAAGGAAAGGCTGGCAACAAAAAACACTTATGTCTGACTGAACGCAACTATGAATATGCAACTACATATACAGTACAAACACCAGCTTTCACAGTTAAATGAGATTTTTTCTTGAGGCAAGAAGGTTTTCAGAGGCTTCAATGGTTCTCAACATGGCGACAGCTGAGCTCGCAGTTAGCAGCTAACAGTGCTAACAGCGCAAAAAGTGCAAACAGCAACAAGCTGTGGTGACAGAGCTACGGGTGTTAGCCTGGGGGAAGCCTGAGGGTGGGCGTTACGTAGCAACACCATTGGTGGGGACAATGTTATCAGCGGTAAGCGCAGAGCTGCACAGAGGCGACAAGCTAGCCTTTGGGGGGCACACACTGTGAATTGAATGCACGTGAGGCTAGACCGGCTACATGAACAAAACACACAGATGCTGAAATGATAACACACAAAGCGAAAGTGACTTCATTCTCTGCTCAAGACACAATTACTCCAATGACATAGCAAGTAGTTGTTTGCTGCTATATTAATGCTCTGAATTGAGAATTTCGAACCTTTTAAAGATACACAAAGTAGTCTGCATGACTTTTATCAGTCTGTCGATGGCAATCAAATGAATCGGGTCTGAGATGCAGGTTACTGTAGCACAGGCACATACTCAATAGGACGCTGTGCAGCTAATTAGAGCACAGATCACACAGAATTGCTTGATGAGATAATGCCACTGTGCAAAACTTAACATTGTTATGTAATTTGTCCATTCAGCTCGTGAACAAAAATGCGATGCAATGCCTGAATGTGTCAACCATAATACAGGCTGGAGGATGAGCTTCTGAAAGGTCAGATATCTCAGCAGCTGTTGTAAAATAACCTTCTCAAACCTCTGCAGAGCGTGTTGTGATCAGTCATTGCTATGGAGCAGTATACTCTTACTCCAGACACCTGCGAGTCATTAGAAAGTTCTTTAGACTTAGAAGGCGTCTTGCATTTACAATTGAGGCTTCATTACATCATGCAGCACTGCTGTAAACTGACTCGTCTGTAGCTCAAAGGCTGGATCATCCTAACCCAAATTGTTCAGCAGACGTCTGTCCCACATCCAGTAAACAAACTACATTAATGTCTAACTACATTGGGAGTCTTGTGACTACGCAGTTAGAATTACAGCAGATCTGTTTTTTTTGTTCCGGTTTCCCATGGTGTTCTTTTGAATTTTTAAAAAAATATCTGCTGTGTTGTATTGATAAGAAGAGGCAAAGCGCTCTTGGAGGATAGAGAGGAGATATGGGTCGAAACCTCCAGTGGGATCAGGGATTCTCCCTTTGATCCACAAGCTCATTAATTAACCATGAACATCAAGAACAAGAACAACAATTACAAGCCACCGACTCAGAGTCTCTCTGAATCTCCTCAGAGAAGAGAGACAGTAAAAAAAAACAAAAAAAAACGGGAAGCGTATGAACAGAAATGTCTGTATAATGCCTGTTGTGTTTGCTGTGTAATGCAAGTGAATATGACCCTTGAAAAGACAAAAATAATGCATGCGATTCTTCTCAGAACAGTGCAGGTGAGTCTGCTTTGAAGTGTTCATACATGCTCTGAGTACAAAAGCCATTCTAGGCTCCGCTTTTACGTGAATTACTGTTGGTATGTACGCCTGTAACGATGTTCAGATTGGTAAAATGACAACTAAGCAGAATGCAATAATGGTTTTAATGTTACAATTTGTGGGCATTTAATTATGTGGATGCGGATTAAAGGCCCACAGTGCAGTAAAATCATCTCACCAGTATTAAAACTTAATGTCCGTGCAATGTAGCTTGAACATGCGCATGTGTGTTTAAGTTTATCTCAGCTACTTTTAGGTTTGAGATCAGTGGGGTTGCATGTTGCTACGGAAAGCTCTGCAGCAGGAGTGTAAAGCCTCGATTATGTTTCTTTTATAATCCGTGCAGGTTTTTTCCCATTCTCTCCTCCCGTCTGTGACCGCGTTGTTAGAAAACGTTGGATGTGCACGAACAAACCTGCCGCACGGAACCACGTGATGGGTCAGGCGGACACTCGTGGCCCTCGCGGATGCAGCGAGCTGAAATTAGGATTTAGGTTTGAAAGTGTGTACAAGTCTAACTTGTTGATTATCAGACTCTTTTTTTTGCCAGCCTTGTAATATGTTAGCCCCAAACCCTTTTAGTTACGGCTGCTCAACCTGTCACATGGCACATACACAGTTTACTGTAAAAACAGTAGCTGATTTAGCACTTGAAGCTCTTAGTCATTTTTAAAACAATTGGTCCTTGACCTCAAACGGAATTGGACTAAAACAACGGCCTATTTCTAGCCCACAGCTGTCAATTTTGTCACCTGCAACGGCAACTTTTGCAATTTTGTCGGTGTTAGCTAGTCAAGCTAACGCTACCCCTTGCCCTCTCTCCAGCTGACTCGTTGGGCTACATACATACAAGATAACGTGCTAAAACATTGAGGCTAAAGCTGTGAGGTTGTAATGCTAAATAAAGAAACTGTATTGTTTGTGCATTTCGGCGTAGCGCTTATTATTTATTTATTAATTTCATTCAAACATAGCTCTGTTTGGCTGCGCGGTTTACATTTTAGTTCAGTTTGAATTTTCAAACTGTATTTGTTTTACTTATAAACTTAGAAAATTGGGGCAACGTTGGCTGTAATTGCTGGAGTGTAAACGTCCCCAAATCAGACAAAGAGCAGGACAGAACTGCTAATGTTAGCCTAAACCCTAATAACATCCAGGACCCTAATAGTATCCAGGACCAGCACAATTGGGGACAGTTGATGTGCTGCTGCCCGGCTGCTGGTTAGCCTGAGATGCTAACGGCTGCATCCTACGTTAGAGCAGATAAATACACTGTTTAAACATCCCTTACATGTTCGCTCTCTGGTTTTGGAAAGGCAAAACAAAGTCTACAAACTCTTGAGTATTGCTGGTGCTACAGCCCCATGCACACCGCCTGCAACCTGCAGAGATCCAAAGCTTGACAGACCGGCCATGCCGAGTTACGGTAGCTAACCTGTTTAACTCGGCAACATGTGAGCACAGATTCATGTGGCAATAAGTAAAACATACCATATGCTGCCATTACCCAACATCCATTTAATCCACTACCTTCACACTGGCAAAGCCCTGTTAGTGTATATTTAAATGCAGGCTCTTGATAGTGAAAGTGACAACTTTTCGAATGTCTAAATATGTTTAAATACTTCTGTCACCCGTACCGGGAGAACATGCTCTAAGAGAGGGCTTTAGTCGCTCAGTGTTAAAGCTGACAGACTGTACTTTAACGTTGTCACCACTGCGTCGTTCCAAAGTAATAATACTGCACAACCCAAAAATGTGTGGTCCAAGTGCTCCTGGAGCTCGCTGTGTGATGCAGCAGTGACAAAGAGTCTGTACCACAGGCCAGATTTTGCCATTTTTTTTTTTTTTTTTCATAAACCATTTCTGTCTTTTCTATTGGTCCATCTGCCGCTCTCGTGTGCTCACACTTCTTAACTCATCTCTCTTTGTATCTTTTTTTCCACCTCAGTTCATAGTGGAGAGCACAGCTTGTGATGTCTAAATTGGTCCTTTCTCACCCTCTTTTTCTTCCTCTTTTTCTTCCCCCTCCGTCTCTCCGCCTTGTCTCTTCTCGGAGCAGCTGTGCTGAAGTGAGTCAGAAACGCAGAGAGAGACGAGCTGCATTCACATTTACAAAGTAACCCAGTTTCGGCCGTATTCTGGTTGACGTCTCACTCGGTGTAAGTTGTTTAAATGGACCTTTGATACCCTGCGGCCAGGTCTCCCTTCTGCCCTGAATGGAAAGAAAAGAGGAAGGCGCTTTCCTTTCAAGTCGTGGTGTCCTTGTCCACTATGAAATGGTCCTGGTTTAACATGAGCGCTAAGAGCCACCTGCCATTAAGCTTTATGTATCATCACAGTACACGATAACCCATTCTGAAGATGTGAACGTGTAATTCTTTAAAGAAGTGCTTGATGTTGAATTGGAAAGGAGCCGAGTGCCCACGGTTTCACTGGAAGTATTACATATAATATTTTCAAAGAAGTATTTATACCAGAAAGAATTAAATTAGACTTTTGAACAGTATTTGGAGAAGCATGTGTGGAATGATTTATCTATATATATATTTAAGATTGAACTAATTAGAAAGAATGCTGAATAGGAAAAGATGTGTGACCTCAGTAAATCTGAATTTTGTGCATTTTGGTGGCCTAGTTATTAACAGAATGTGACAGTAACATTGCCACCAGTCCGGCTCATGATCCTCGATGCACTGCATGTCATCCATGTTTCCAGTTGCTACCTACTTTCAACTTTCTGTTACCAGAAACAACGTCTGAAAAATGATTGTTTGAAAGAGTCCACAAGGGCAGCAAACCAATTTGACTTTGGACTTTGTTAGTGAAATACTGTTGATGTGCTTATCGTGAAACGCTGGAACAGTGAAATAGATATGAAATAATATTAATGCAGGCAGAATGCGCGGCGTGCAGCCGGGGCTTTCTTAGCCTTTTTAATCAGGTCGGCTCAGCTCGGATGAAGATGGATGGAGGGGATTGTGTGTGTGTGTGTGTGTGTGTGTGTGTGTGTGTGTGTGTGTGTG
>NW_022282489.1:0-7474 GCF_004355925.1 Anarrhichthys ocellatus
GGAGGCGTGTCAGAGCTCAAGGAGGCGTGTCAGAGCTCAAGGAGGCGGGTCAGAGCTCAAGGAGGCGGGTCAGAGCTCTAAGAGGCGGGTTAGAGCTCTAAGAGTAAAAACAGACTTCCTCTTGTCTTTCAGGATCCGACGACCTCTCCGCCAAGTTGTGGGACGTGCGCACTGGGCAGTGCATTTATGGAATTCAGACGCACACCTGCGCCGCGGTGAAATTCGATGAACAGAAGCTGGTGACCGGGTCCTTTGACAACACTATTGCATGCTGGGAGTGGAGCACGGGAGCTAAAATCCAGCAGTTCCGTGGCCACACAGGAGCAGGTTGGTTTAAGCGTTCAGCAAACATCTGTTCTGGGCTGCTTGGAGTGAAAAGCAACACTTCAGTTATGTAGCACATTCCATTGTAGTTTACAGTGTTCAAGTACGTATACAAAATACACAGGTGTACCAACAGAAATGAAATCAACCAAATTGAATGAAAGTATCCAGCAGCTTGGACCATGAACTCTACAAGCTCTTTTTTTAGAGGCATATATCATATCCATATGTGTGGTTGATTTTGTATGAGGGTTAAAAAAGGCATTCAATTTATTCATCTTAAAATAAAGCCTCAGATTGGACTGAATCGTATTAAACTAATCTGTCAGAAGTCTTAAAAATGCTAAGACCGATTATTGCATTGTTAAATCTCAAGCTTCTATTCTTTAGTAATACTTTACTGAATGCCTCTCGCATTAACGTCACGCTGTTAAGGATAACAAAACCAACAACACTTCAATTTAGTTTTGGGGCGGGACACTCAGAGAACTCCAGCACAATGAATCCTTAATCAAGTAGTGCCACTCCATGTTTCTTCTTTTTGTGTCTTTAATTTTAATAATTTTAGTTATTGTAAAATTGGCCGTTAAAACCGAATAAATATTTAAGCTGTAGGAATCCTGTGCAAGAAGCCGTTTATTTTGAACCTGAATTCATTTGATATTGAGAGCTTCTGATAAAGCCGTGTGTGTGCTCAGTCTTCAGTGTGGACTACAACGACGAGCTGGACGTGCTGGTCAGCGGCTCTGCAGACTTCCAGGTGAAGGTGTGGGCTCTGACGGCCGGCGCCTGTCTCAACACTCTGACCGGACACACGGAGTGGGTCACTAAGGTCAGCGCACCTGCTCCAGCTTTCATGATGTTGTTTATTAAATAACACATTGTGTTCAATAATAATCAGATGTCCGCCATGTTCTCAAGCTGTTTACTGTCTGAGGAATGTGTTGGTTCTTCAGTACAGAGGAACGTTTGAAGAACCCTGAGCAGTTTCTGCTCTCTGTGGCTTTGATTTACACTGTAATATATATATATATATATATATATATATATATATAATATATTTAGGTCCTGCACCGCTATGGAAAGTATAACACAATTATAATGCTATAACTCATACAAAACTACAAGTTGAATTTCTTTGATAATTTCTTTTACAAAAATGGAAAACAAATAATCTATTTATCCAACTTGTTGTCACTACAGTTTGAGAGGCTCCACAGGTTCTACACATTGAACACTTTACGCTCTGTTATAACCTGTGTCTATACGCGTTCTCTCCGTCAGGTGCTCCTCCAGAAGAGCGAGGTGGAGTCAGTGGTGCACAGTCCTGGTGATCACATCCTCCTCAGTGCTGATAAGTATGAGATCAAGGTAACGCTCGTGCCTCGGCCCTGTGAGAGTAAAGACAGGTTTCTCATTGGTTTGGTGAGCGAGCCGCTCAAACACCGTGTCCCCTCTGCAGGTGTGGCCTCTGGGCAGAGAAGTCAACTGCAAGTGTTTGAAGACGCTGTGCGTGTCGGAGGACCGCAGCATCGGCCTGCAGCCTCGCCTGCAGTTCGACGGGCGCCACATCGTCTGCAGCTCAGACCTCGGCGTCTACCAGTGGGACTTTGCCAGTTTTGAGATTCTCAGGTAACAACAGTGGCTCTCAGCGATCATCATGTCATGAGAGCTGATGTAACTATTACATGAAAGCATAGATAATAATAACTATAAAACCACAGGCACATTCAAAGAAAGTACTTTTAGAGCTGTTTTTATAAAGTGTCCTTTGAACTCCAGCTTTGTATTCATGCAGACGTTTGTGTAAATTTAACGAGATGTATCGAGGTCACAGGTGAGATTCTGCTGAAACAGTGTAGACTGAGTGAGGAGGCTAAATATCACTTTCAAATGATATGAGTAAGTATGAGGCTCAGTTTATTCAGTAGCAGCAAACATTGCATCTTCATCGTCAATCATCTTCATCATTGTAGATCTCAGAGATGAGTTCAAAACTCTGAATCATCCGTCTGAGGGGAAAGCTCCACAGTCAGGATACTAAAGCGTGGCTGGTAGATGAAAACTGCACCGGCCAGACATACTATTATTACGATTGTCATCTTATTTATGATCCTCGATCGGTATTATAGGAATGTATTAAAAGTAACTGTATGTAGAAACATTCATTTAACAGTTTCAACTCTAGTGCAACACATTCTAATTGATACATTCAGTGCAAGCAGGATCATTTATTAAGAGGAATTAATAACAAGTGAAGTACAGGGTAATAACAGTTCTATCTTTTCATTCTGGAGCTGCATGTTCACTCGTTAGTTCCCTCTCAACGGGATTTTCCTCCTTTTTGTCGACAGCATTTAATACACAAAATATTGAAAACCACACATTTTTTTATTATTACAGGTTAAGTTGGTACGTTTTGAGTAACGAGGGGGGGGGGTGATGAGGCTGAAATCAAATGGGTTATTCATTTGAAAACAATAAATCAATCATCAGTTTCCACTGAGGAACAGTTGTCCTCCTACCAGCCCAGTGTGCTCAGTGTCATGGTCTGGTGTGTGTAGAACTCTAATGCAGCCTGTTCCCGTCCCTCAGGGTGATAAAGACACAGGACCCGGCTAACCTGTCCCTGCTCAGCTTCGGCGAGGTGTTCGCGCTGCTTTTCGACAACCACTTCCTGTATGTGATGGACCTGAGGACGGAGGCCATCTCGGGCCGCTGGCCTCTACCGGCCTACAGGAAATCCAAGCGGGGGTCCAGCTTCCTGGCCGGCGTGACGTCCTGGCTCAACGGGCTGGACGGGGACAATGACTCTGGACTGGTGTTTGCCACCAGCATGCCCGACCATAGCATTCACTTAGTACTGTGGAAGGAGAACGGATAGACAACAAACGGGGTTTCCCCAGACTGCTAGGACGCGAGCCGCCATCACGTGGCTCTGGAACATGAACCTGAACAGCTCAACGTGGGTCACACATGGACCAAAGCGTTTAGTTTTTATCCGTTTTCTTCCTCAGCTCACAAACATGAACATTCACACACGGAGGCAGAACTAAGACGACACTCGACACGCTCTGGAGAAACCTGTAAACCTCTCGTTGGTCTTCTGATCTGCGACCAAGAAGCTGTTTTTATGAAAGCCAAGAAACATCAGCGATGATGAAAACGTCCAAAAAAGGTTCCGAAATACTTTGGACTGTGACCGTGTTCTCATCAGTAAAGACAAGTCCGACGTTCCGCAGCCGGTTCACTGGGAACGTTGTTTCCTTGAAGAAAGGCAGTCGCTGTCGGTAACGGAGAACATTTCCTCTGACATCAGAACGTCCGTCACCGCGAGGGTTCATGTGATTCACTGAAGTTCACGTGTCGGCTTGAGAAATGTGATGTGCCTTTTCACTTCATTCCATGTTGCAGACTAGAAGTCCTCCAGAACAGCCGCGTTGATCTTACTTTTACCTCGAGTTCTTTTCTTCTTATTTAACAGTCTCAGATGTCATTTTATAGTTATCTACTTGACACGACTTGCTTTTACCAATCATCGACTGTAAAACATCAGGTTTATTTTTCTAATGCATTGCACAGCAGAGGAAGTTGAACTTGGCGAGCAGTTGGTTTTTGTGCAAAGAAATTCAGATTTTAAGATTTCCGACTGAGAGCGGATGTTTCTCCTGACTTGAGAAACGTGTTCTGTTCAACATCACGTCTCACTTTGGTTTTCCACTCTAACATCAGTAAGTGCTGCTGTTCTCCAGGCAGGCCACAGATTGAAATGTATTCAGAGCACTAAACCTCCTTCATGTACACAGACTGTAACCATGTTTCTCACTCAGAGTATTGTACACAGCAGATGTACAGACTGTTTGTGGGTTTAGGTTTTTTTCAAATCTAATTAAAACACCACCAATATATTGTATTTTGTACTGTTTGGCCAATGCACCACATGGTGTCCTCCCATCAGCACTGAAAACACAGTAGCACCGTTTGTACATAAAGTGATGAGGTGAAACGGGCCAAACTAGTTTTTTTATCTCTAATAATTAATAGTTTCAAACACCACTCTCTCACCAAACCTTCTATTGTCGTGGCTCCTCGGCCTCCTGCATCAACCTACAGTCAGCTTCAATGCTGCACTCACTCAAATCAATAAAAGTAGCAAAAGCACCTGTCTGTGTATTTGGTCATGCTGCCATTTTTAAAATGTGAGTCAGCATCATGTTACAGGTGAACGGTGTTTTTAGCCACGTCAGCAGCAGCCGTAGGGATGGCGATGTGGGTCAAAACTCACCCTGTTTCTAAGCAACTAATGAAGACAATTTACACTGATTTGATCCTCGGCTCCTCCACTCGCATGAAGTGTCCTTGGCCAACACGGTGTGTGTGCGTGTGTGCGCGCGCATGATTCAACTAGAGCCGATGAGCAGGCAGCACCTGGTCTGGCAGCCTCAATGAGGCGTTATTATGAATCCCACTGCTCTTCTTGGCCAGACCCGCCCTGTGCAGCATTCGAGCGCCAGGATTGGCCTGACGTCCGTGCTCGCTGAGGTGCTGGTAAGATGCCGTGTTCGGGGCCTGTGCCGTGATCAATGGGGCTATGCTGACCCGAACTCTCCAGGTTCTTGTTGGACCTTAACCAATGGTCTGTACCTCAAACAGAAAAGGGGCAGGTCTTGCCATGAAGAGCAGTGGGATTCATAATGAAGACTAGAGAGGCGCTTTATAAATGAAAGTCCAGTTATCTTTGCAAAAACACATTTTATTCTCCAATCCATCTCGTTCGGTTAATAAATGAAAACATGAACTTCATCTTGGACTTGGTTCACAGACTGTTGTCTCTACCACCAGACAACTGACCTGAAGCCACAGAAGCTCCAGGCCGAGCCAGCAGTGCATCAGCTGGTTTGTGCGTATTGGATTGTAAATATGTTTGAGAATCTGCAGCACAAAGCCGACCCGACATGAGAAGGGCCTGTGTGACTTCTTCACCTCATCTCGGTGCCCGGCCTCCAGGTAGGTTCCTGCGATCAAATCCAGCTGCTGGACCTTCATTATTCCAGTTTGGCTCCTACATGTTGGACATCCCTAAATCAAAGTGTTTCATCAAATTACTACACAGCATGTCTGGGGGCCACGAAGCAATCCAGCAGAGACGAACTGTAGTACACTGCACAGAGAGGAGCTGGTACCCAGCGCTCATTCAGTAAAGTCTCTGCTTTGTTGCTCGACATGCCCGCATGTGTTTTTATCTAAACCATGGTTCACTCAGTCTGGATTTTGTAATTAGATGTCTTTCTCAGTATATACACAGTACATAAATATATCAGATGCTACAGTGGGACAGTACAAGGTCAGAAGTAAAAGTACATTACAAAGGCAACATGAACTCTCTGTACATACAATTTTATTTTTATTCCCAATTCAATGTCTGAAGCTGACATACAGCAACACATACGGCATGGTAAGAAATAACTTATCAAAATAATCACAGACTGATAATTAGAACCCAGAGGTCATCTTCTTTTCACAGTTACAATACTAGAAATGTTGTACACGAGAAACACATGCATCGTCCCGTAGAACCCATCCTCAGTGAACAGGATCACATCCGACACGTACAAGTATCAAAAGAATTGAAAAGTGATACTTGTTGAAATACTTTGTGAAAACAAAGATGGAATCATGTAGAAGTTGATGCTAGCATACATTATATCTGGCTCACATGTATTTGGATAATCACTTGTAGAAATGCTACTGAGGAGCGACTGTGTTCCGATTGTTTGGTCGTTTGGTTCTCAAGTCCACATTTGCACGAGCTGCATGTTGCTGTGTCCAAACTAACGGCTGCATTTCTGGACAACTCACTGGCACCTGCTGAAGTGTTAATAAAGGTTGATGTTATCGCTACAGTTCACTGGAATAACAGGCAGACTAAACTTTAGCACTGGTGGTTTGATTAATTGCTGAAAGATCCATCAGCATTGGCTCTAAAAACATCTACTAAAAGAACTTCCTGTCTGGAGGTAATCTAATGAAAACACAGAAACTACTAGGCATCAAGTCCAATTCATAACAATCCAAGTTAATAAATGGCAGAGTGTTGCATTTAGAGAATGGGCTTCTTTCTGTTCATTTAACATTCGTGTGTGTGTGATGAATTCCACAGATATCCTGCGTTACCCAACACACGTAAACAAGCGACATGGAATACTTCACCGCAGAACATGATCATTTGTAAACCCGCTTTAGATGCTTGTGTTCGGGGAGCAGTGAGCTGGATTATGTTGCACCAGTTGTGAGAGAGTTTGTAAATGCTGTTATTAAATGCAGAACCCATACACTGATTCATCGAGACTTTATTCACTTCTTTTGATTCTTCGTGGAGGCGTGAGAGGGAAACAGAGCGATTATTTCGGGTGATGAAGTATTCCTTCAGCAGGTGAGAGGTCAGACACTATGAAGTCAGGTCAGCAGTACACTGAACCACAACAATGGCTTGGAAGAGGAATGAATAGCGCTCGTCATCTTTTTCTGCCATGATGTTCATACTCATGTTAGTGCAAAATCACAAGTTCTGAAGAAGATATTCTGGCATTGGCCAGGGATGATCTGGCCCCCTGATCCGCTCTATATGAGGTAATAACCGCATAATAAAGTAAAGGTTGATATAATAATACATAAATCAGATGATAGATCGATCGATAGATCGATCTATCATCATATATGTATATACATACACATATACATACACATATATATACATATATACACACACACATATATACACACACATATACACACACACATACACACACACATATACACACACACATACACACACACACACATACACACACACACACACACGCATATACACATACACACATACACATATACACATACACATATATACACACATACACATATATACATACACTTATATACATATATATACACATACATACATATATACATACATACACATATATACACATATATACATACATATATACACATATATACACATATATACATACATACATACACATATATACACATATATACATACATACATACACATATATACACATATATACATACATATATATATACACATATATACATATATACATACACATATATACATATATACATA
>NW_022282490.1:0-7474 GCF_004355925.1 Anarrhichthys ocellatus
GGAGGCGTGTCAGAGCTCAAGGAGGCGTGTCAGAGCTCAAGGAGGCGGGTCAGAGCTCAAGGAGGCGGGTCAGAGCTCTAAGAGGCGGGTTAGAGCTCTAAGAGTAAAAACAGACTTCCTCTTGTCTTTCAGGATCCGACGACCTCTCCGCCAAGTTGTGGGACGTGCGCACTGGGCAGTGCATTTATGGAATTCAGACGCACACCTGCGCCGCGGTGAAATTCGATGAACAGAAGCTGGTGACCGGGTCCTTTGACAACACTATTGCATGCTGGGAGTGGAGCACGGGAGCTAAAATCCAGCAGTTCCGTGGCCACACAGGAGCAGGTTGGTTTAAGCGTTCAGCAAACATCTGTTCTGGGCTGCTTGGAGTGAAAAGCAACACTTCAGTTATGTAGCACATTCCATTGTAGTTTACAGTGTTCAAGTACGTATACAAAATACACAGGTGTACCAACAGAAATGAAATCAACCAAATTGAATGAAAGTATCCAGCAGCTTGGACCATGAACTCTACAAGCTCTTTTTTTAGAGGCATATATCATATCCATATGTGTGGTTGATTTTGTATGAGGGTTAAAAAAGGCATTCAATTTATTCATCTTAAAATAAAGCCTCAGATTGGACTGAATCGTATTAAACTAATCTGTCAGAAGTCTTAAAAATGCTAAGACCGATTATTGCATTGTTAAATCTCAAGCTTCTATTCTTTACTAATACTTTACTGAATGCCTCTCGCATTAACGTCACGCTGTTAAGGATAACAAAACCAACAACACTTCAATTTAGTTTTGGGGCGGGACACTCAGAGAACTCCAGCACAATGAATCCTTAATCAAGTAGTGCCACTCCATGTTTCTTCTTTTTGTGTCTTTAATTTTAATAATTTTAGTTATTGTAAAATTGGCCGTTAAAACCGAATAAATATTTAAGCTGTAGGAATCCTGTGCAAGAAGCCGTTTATTTTGAACCTGAATTCATTTGATATTGAGAGCTTCTGATAAAGCCGTGTGTGTGCTCAGTCTTCAGTGTGGACTACAACGACGAGCTGGACGTGCTGGTCAGCGGCTCTGCAGACTTCCAGGTGAAGGTGTGGGCTCTGACGGCCGGCGCCTGTCTCAACACTCTGACCGGACACACGGAGTGGGTCACTAAGGTCAGCGCACCTGCTCCAGCTTTCATGATGTTGTTTATTAAATAACACATTGTGTTCAATAATAATCAGATGTCCGCCATGTTCTCAAGCTGTTTACTGTCTGAGGAATGTGTTGGTTCTTCAGTACAGAGGAACGTTTGAAGAACCCTGAGCAGTTTCTGCTCTCTGTGGCTTTGATTTACACTGTAATATATATATATATATATATATATATATATATATAATATATTTAGGTCCTGCACCGCTATGGAAAGTATAACACAATTATAATGCTATAACTCATACAAAACTACAAGTTGAATTTCTTTGATAATTTCTTTTACAAAAATGGAAAACAAATAATCTATTTATCCAACTTGTTGTCACTACAGTTTGAGAGGCTCCACAGGTTCTACACATTGAACACTTTACGCTCTGTTATAACCTGTGTCTATACGCGTTCTCTCCGTCAGGTGCTCCTCCAGAAGAGCGAGGTGGAGTCAGTGGTGCACAGTCCTGGTGATCACATCCTCCTCAGTGCTGATAAGTATGAGATCAAGGTAACGCTCGTGCCTCGGCCCTGTGAGAGTAAAGACAGGTTTCTCATTGGTTTGGTGAGCGAGCCGCTCAAACACCGTGTCCCCTCTGCAGGTGTGGCCTCTGGGCAGAGAAGTCAACTGCAAGTGTTTGAAGACGCTGTGCGTGTCGGAGGACCGCAGCATCGGCCTGCAGCCTCGCCTGCAGTTCGACGGGCGCCACATCGTCTGCAGCTCAGACCTCGGCGTCTACCAGTGGGACTTTGCCAGTTTTGAGATTCTCAGGTAACAACAGTGGCTCTCAGCGATCATCATGTCATGAGAGCTGATGTAACTATTACATGAAAGCATAGATAATAATAACTATAAAACCACAGGCACATTCAAAGAAAGTACTTTTAGAGCTGTTTTTATAAAGTGTCCTTTGAACTCCAGCTTTGTATTCATGCAGACGTTTGTGTAAATTTAACGAGATGTATCGAGGTCACAGGTGAGATTCTGCTGAAACAGTGTAGACTGAGTGAGGAGGCTAAATATCACTTTCAAATGATATGAGTAAGTATGAGGCTCAGTTTATTCAGTAGCAGCAAACATTGCATCTTCATCGTCAATCATCTTCATCATTGTAGATCTCAGAGATGAGTTCAAAACTCTGAATCATCCGTCTGAGGGGAAAGCTCCACAGTCAGGATACTAAAGCGTGGCTGGTAGATGAAAACTGCACCGGCCAGACATACTATTATTACGATTGTCATCTTATTTATGATCCTCGATCGGTATTATAGGAATGTATTAAAAGTAACTGTATGTAGAAACATTCATTTAACAGTTTCAACTCTAGTGCAACACATTCTAATTGATACATTCAGTGCAAGCAGGATCATTTATTAAGAGGAATTAATAACAAGTGAAGTACAGGGTAATAACAGTTCTATCTTTTCATTCTGGAGCTGCATGTTCACTCGTTAGTTCCCTCTCAACGGGATTTTCCTCCTTTTTGTCGACAGCATTTAATACACAAAATATTGAAAACCACACATTTTTTTATTATTACAGGTTAAGTTGGTACGTTTTGAGTAACGAGGGGGGGGGGTGATGAGGCTGAAATCAAATGGGTTATTCATTTGAAAACAATAAATCAATCATCAGTTTCCACTGAGGAACAGTTGTCCTCCTACCAGCCCAGTGTGCTCAGTGTCATGGTCTGGTGTGTGTAGAACTCTAATGCAGCCTGTTCCCGTCCCTCAGGGTGATAAAGACACAGGACCCGGCTAACCTGTCCCTGCTCAGCTTCGGCGAGGTGTTCGCGCTGCTTTTCGACAACCACTTCCTGTATGTGATGGACCTGAGGACGGAGGCCATCTCGGGCCGCTGGCCTCTACCGGCCTACAGGAAATCCAAGCGGGGGTCCAGCTTCCTGGCCGGCGTGACGTCCTGGCTCAACGGGCTGGACGGGGACAATGACTCTGGACTGGTGTTTGCCACCAGCATGCCCGACCATAGCATTCACTTAGTACTGTGGAAGGAGAACGGATAGACAACAAACGGGGTTTCCCCAGACTGCTAGGACGCGAGCCGCCATCACGTGGCTCTGGAACATGAACCTGAACAGCTCAACGTGGGTCACACATGGACCAAAGCGTTTAGTTTTTATCCGTTTTCTTCCTCAGCTCACAAACATGAACATTCACACACGGAGGCAGAACTAAGACGACACTCGACACGCTCTGGAGAAACCTGTAAACCTCTCGTTGGTCTTCTGATCTGCGACCAAGAAGCTGTTTTTATGAAAGCCAAGAAACATCAGCGACGATGAAAACGTCCAAAAAAGGTTCCGAAATACTTTGGACTGTGACCGTGTTCTCATCAGTAAAGACAAGTCCGACGTTCCGCAGCCGGTTCACTGGGAACGTTGTTTCCTTGAAGAAAGGCAGTCGCTGTCGGTAACGGAGAACATTTCCTCTGACATCAGAACGTCCGTCACCGCGAGGGTTCATGTGATTCACTGAAGTTCACGTGTCGGCTTGAGAAATGTGATGTGCCTTTTCACTTCATTCCATGTTGCAGACTAGAAGTCCTCCAGAACAGCCGCGTTGATCTTACTTTTACCTCGAGTTCTTTTCTTCTTATTTAACAGTCTCAGATGTCATTTTATAGTTATCTACTTGACACGACTTGCTTTTACCAATCATCGACTGTAAAACATCAGGTTTATTTTTCTAATGCATTGCACAGCAGAGGAAGTTGAACTTGGCGAGCAGTTGGTTTTTGTGCAAAGAAATTCAGATTTTAAGATTTCCGACTGAGAGCGGATGTTTCTCCTGACTTGAGAAACGTGTTCTGTTCAACATCACGTCTCACTTTGGTTTTCCACTCTAACATCAGTAAGTGCTGCTGTTCTCCAGGCAGGCCACAGATTGAAATGTATTCAGAGCACTAAACCTCCTTCATGTACACAGACTGTAACCATGTTTCTCACTCAGAGTATTGTACACAGCAGATGTACAGACTGTTTGTGGGTTTAGGTTTTTTTCAAATCTAATTAAAACACCACCAATATATTGTATTTTGTACTGTTTGGCCAATGCACCACATGGTGTCCTCCCATCAGCACTGAAAACACAGTAGCACCGTTTGTACATAAAGTGATGAGGTGAAACGGGCCAAACTAGTTTTTTTATCTCTAATAATTAATAGTTTCAAACACCACTCTCTCACCAAACCTTCTATTGTCGTGGCTCCTCGGCCTCCTGCATCAACCTACAGTCAGCTTCAATGCTGCACTCACTCAAATCAATAAAAGTAGCAAAAGCACCTGTCTGTGTATTTGGTCATGCTGCCATTTTTAAAATGTGAGTCAGCATCATGTTACAGGTGAACGGTGTTTTTAGCCACGTCAGCAGCAGCCGTAGGGATGGCGATGTGGGTCAAAACTCACCCTGTTTCTAAGCAACTAATGAAGACAATTTACACTGATTTGATCCTCGGCTCCTCCACTCGCATGAAGTGTCCTTGGCCAACACGGTGTGTGTGCGTGTGTGCGCGCGCATGATTCAACTAGAGCCGATGAGCAGGCAGCACCTGGTCTGGCAGCCTCAATGAGGCGTTATTATGAATCCCACTGCTCTTCTTGGCCAGACCCGCCCTGTGCAGCATTCGAGCGCCAGGATTGGCCTGACGTCCGTGCTCGCTGAGGTGCTGGTAAGATGCCGTGTTCGGGGCCTGTGCCGTGATCAATGGGGCTATGCTGACCCGAACTCTCCAGGTTCTTGTTGGACCTTAACCAATGGTCTGTACCTCAAACAGAAAAGGGGCAGGTCTTGCCATGAAGAGCAGTGGGATTCATAATGAAGACTAGAGAGGCGCTTTATAAATGAAAGTCCAGTTATCTTTGCAAAAACACATTTTATTCTCCAATCCATCTCGTTCGGTTAATAAATGAAAACATGAACTTCATCTTGGACTTGGTTCACAGACTGTTGTCTCTACCACCAGACAACTGACCTGAAGCCACAGAAGCTCCAGGCCGAGCCAGCAGTGCATCAGCTGGTTTGTGCGTATTGGATTGTAAATATGTTTGAGAATCTGCAGCACAAAGCCGACCCGACATGAGAAGGGCCTGTGTGACTTCTTCACCTCATCTCGGTGCCCGGCCTCCAGGTAGGTTCCTGCGATCAAATCCAGCTGCTGGACCTTCATTATTCCAGTTTGGCTCCTACATGTTGGACATCCCTAAATCAAAGTGTTTCATCAAATTACTACACAGCATGTCTGGGGGCCACGAAGCAATCCAGCAGAGACGAACTGTAGTACACTGCACAGAGAGGAGCTGGTACCCAGCGCTCATTCAGTAAAGTCTCTGCTTTGTTGCTCGACATGCCCGCATGTGTTTTTATCTAAACCATGGTTCACTCAGTCTGGATTTTGTAATTAGATGTCTTTCTCAGTATATACACAGTACATAAATATATCAGATGCTACAGTGGGACAGTACAAGGTCAGAAGTAAAAGTACATTACAAAGGCAACATGAACTCTCTGTACATACAATTTTATTTTTATTCCCAATTCAATGTCTGAAGCTGACATACAGCAACACATACGGCATGGTAAGAAATAACTTATCAAAATAATCACAGACTGATAATTAGAACCCAGAGGTCATCTTCTTTTCACAGTTACAATACTAGAAATGTTGTACACGAGAAACACATGCATCGTCCCGTAGAACCCATCCTCAGTGAACAGGATCACATCCGACACGTACAAGTATCAAAAGAATTGAAAAGTGATACTTGTTGAAATACTTTGTGAAAACAAAGATGGAATCATGTAGAAGTTGATGCTAGCATACATTATATCTGGCTCACATGTATTTGGATAATCACTTGTAGAAATGCTACTGAGGAGCGACTGTGTTCCGATTGTTTGGTCGTTTGGTTCTCAAGTCCACATTTGCACGAGCTGCATGTTGCTGTGTCCAAACTAACGGCTGCATTTCTGGACAACTCACTGGCACCTGCTGAAGTGTTAATAAAGGTTGATGTTATCGCTACAGTTCACTGGAATAACAGGCAGACTAAACTTTAGCACTGGTGGTTTGATTAATTGCTGAAAGATCCATCAGCATTGGCTCTAAAAACATCTACTAAAAGAACTTCCTGTCTGGAGGTAATCTAATGAAAACACAGAAACTACTAGGCATCAAGTCCAATTCATAACAATCCAAGTTAATAAATGGCAGAGTGTTGCATTTAGAGAATGGGCTTCTTTCTGTTCATTTAACATTCGTGTGTGTGTGATGAATTCCACAGATATCCTGCGTTACCCAACACACGTAAACAAGCGACATGGAATACTTCACCGCAGAACATGATCATTTGTAAACCCGCTTTAGATGCTTGTGTTCGGGGAGCAGTGAGCTGGATTATGTTGCACCAGTTGTGAGAGAGTTTGTAAATGCTGTTATTAAATGCAGAACCCATACACTGATTCATCGAGACTTTATTCACTTCTTTTGATTCTTCGTGGAGGCGTGAGAGGGAAACAGAGCGATTATTTCGGGTGATGAAGTATTCCTTCAGCAGGTGAGAGGTCAGACACTATGAAGTCAGGTCAGCAGTACACTGAACCACAACAATGGCTTGGAAGAGGAATGAATAGCGCTCGTCATCTTTTTCTGCCATGATGTTCATACTCATGTTAGTGCAAAATCACAAGTTCTGAAGAAGATATTCTGGCATTGGCCAGGGATGATCTGGCCCCCTGATCCGCTCTATATGAGGTAATAACCGCATAATAAAGTAAAGGTTGATATAATAATACATAAATCAGATGATAGATCGATCGAT
Organism: Anarrhichthys ocellatus; assembly: GCF_004355925.1. Classification (NCBI taxonomy): domain Eukaryota; kingdom Metazoa; phylum Chordata; class Actinopteri; order Perciformes; family Anarhichadidae; genus Anarrhichthys; species Anarrhichthys ocellatus. The sequence goes on from NW_022282490.1 coordinate 7,022, forward strand.
AGATCGATCTATCATCATATATGTATATACATACACATATACATACACATATATATACATATATACACACACACATATATACACACACATATACACACACACATACACACACACATATACACACACACATACACACACACACACATACACACACACACACACACGCATATACACATACACACATACACATATACACATACACATATATACACACATACACATATATACATACACTTATATACATATATATACACATACATACATATATACATACATACACATATATACACATATATACATACATATATACACATATATACACATATATACATACATACATACACATATATACACATATATACATACATACATACACATATATACACATATATACATACATATATATATACACATATATACATATATACATACACATATATACATATATACATA
>NW_022282491.1:0-7474 GCF_004355925.1 Anarrhichthys ocellatus
ACACACACACACACACACACACACACACACACACACACACACACACAAGCATGTGCGTAGCAAGCACACATACCGATGCGCTCCTGTCCATCAGCGGAAAAGCCACTCAATAAAGCTGCTCTATCCACAAGAATCAGATTCAATCAATGAGTCCTATTTGTGAAATCAGCAGAGCGGTAAAAGCTATCAGGGAGGAGCAAGTCGGAGGGATGAGGGGGAGAGGAGCGGGGGAGGGAGGAAAAGGGAGACGGTAGTGCGATGAGCTAAAAGGAGGTGAGCCGTGTCCCACCGCCGCTAACCGACAACTCTGCGATGAGGTCACTAGATGCATGCTAAATCACTGTCATGCTGCACTCGGTTCTGCCTCTCTCCCGATCAAAGCTTCATGAGTTGATGACAAACAAACTGTAGCTGAAGCCAATTGTTACAGACAATGCAGCTCGTGTTCGATGCTGTATGTGCACGTGCACAACAATAAGCAACAGATGAGCAGCTGCATGAGAGTGTTTATAAGGCCGCACCCTCACTCCCCCGTGCATCCCCCCCGACTCCGGGCCCTTTCCCATCCATCTCACCCGCAGATAAACACAACAGGCGCCTGGATCAGGTCGGATGAATTTGCTCATGTCTCTGGCTGCAGCTGAGGGGGAGTTTTTTGCTCATATCTGGCAGGAGTCACCGTCTATGCAGCTCAGCTCCACTAACAGCTCAGCTTTGCGGAGATGAAATGATGAGTGGAGAGACAGATAGAATGAGAGGTGGAACAAAATAGTACCAGGAGGAGGGGAAAAAAAAGTGCTGCTGACCCAACTACAAGAGAAAATGTGAATAAATCTCTGAGTTGGTGGAGAGATATGCAAGAAGAAGAAAAGGGAGAGCGGGAGAATACGAGACAGGAAAAGACAAGACAGCGTAGTAAAAAACCAATTTGTCTGCTCCCGAGAGGGCTGACACTGGCTAAAGCCTGCTTTTCCTTCCCTGGCCTCACTGCCAGTCATCACAAACAGGCGTATGCGCACATGTGTGTACACACACACACACACACACACACACACACACACACACACACACACTAGGCCTGACCGGGGCCAGGGTCCCTCCAAACTACTCCAATTACCTCAGCAGTAAACACAGCCTGCCCTGGCTGCCTCCTGGGATACAGAGAGGCAGAATGTGTAGAACTGAGAACCAGAGGAGATGGGGGAGGGGGGGGGGGGGGAAAAAAAATCCTACAGAGTGGAGGAGAAGAGTATTGGGGAGGGAGGAGTAGATGACTTTATGTAGAGGGGTGGAACTGGTAGCGGCAGCAGCAGCTGGTTTTCCTCCCGTACCCCTCCCTCTCTCACCTTCTTTTTGGTTCCTTCCCAAACTCCAACATCTGGAGGAAAGTGATTACTCTCGCCACGCTGCCAAGACGACTTATCAACAATTCCACACTCTCCAGAAGCGTAAGGTTAGAGAGGAGGACGGAATGAGTACGTGTAGCGAGCTTCAAAACTTCTCCGCACTAAATAAACAAGTGACAAGGATGTTTAATCAATTCAAGGTAGCTAAAGCAAACTTAGAAGTTGGATTGGGGTAAGAAAGGAAAACATGTGCAGCAAACCTGATTCCCATGTTTTCAACGACAAGACTATCAATCAAACGTATTGAAAAAACGCGTATATGCCACAAACATCTTTTTCTTTATGGAAAACCATGCATCAATCAAATACTAAAGGAAAGTAAACACTACATAGAAACAAACCCTTTTTGACTGTATATCAATCAACTACAGGAGAATAAACACTGCACAAACAGATATAAACTTTTTCCTTTTCTCTCATAAAAAGCACTTTTAAAGAACGTACTGGAGTAAGTGCTGCATGTCCTTTCTCAAATTCACCGTTGCACTTTCAAAGGCAATTTTCTTTCCTCTGCCGTGCTCTTCGGCTTTTGTGAACATATCTGCCAAGGGAATCAGGCCTCAACTGTATTTTCCTTTTTCCCCAAAGACTAACAAACGCAATCTCCTGCAACTCCCCTCTGTCTTACACCTCCACAGCACCCCAGCAAAGCCGCTTTATTTCTCCTTTCCTCCTTTGCTCCCGTCCTCGCTCCCAGACAGCTCTGTTAGCGATGTGCGCCATTAGTCATGCTAAACCACCAACACACTAGCTCATTAGCATAGAAGTGAACCTGACTCCAGTCAGATTATTACAAACTCATCACGGCTGCTCCGCCCCATTACTGTCAATCAGGCAGCTTACCGAGGAACAGTTTAAAGTGGCACATTACAAAGTCAGGAACCAACTCTTCTGTTAATACTTCATTTCCTGCATCATAACAAAGCTCATGAGGGCCAAGGCCTCAGAGTGTTCTGTCATGTGCATGCGTTGGCTGGTGCTCTGGGTGTTACTACGCGTTGCAGAGAAGTAGAATGTAATTGGTGGAGCCTAGTTTACTTCCACAGCTCCTCTTTATTATCCATTACATGCAAAGTAAGCATGGTTGGAGGACGAAGCCTGGGCCCTGGCACCGGCTCCTGGATCTATGGGGCTTATAATAGCTTTCTATTGTGATGAAAGGGGTGAAGTGGGCAGCCTTGGTTCTCTGAGCTCGTCCCATCAGTATCAACTGACACACACATACATAGACTCACTGCCACCGACAGGAGAAAGGAGAGGAAAAAAGAGAAGGACCGAAACTCTGTTTTTCTACCAGCTCGGTGCACTCTCTTGAACTGAAAGAAACTGTTTTTTCCTCTCCCATCCAAAGCATTTCTAGTAGTACAAGAGGAAATTCTGAGTGATCTTGTTTATCCTCAGAGACCGGGCTGTTATTCCATGTAACATAACAGCATTAAGAGCGGATTAATCTTCGCATAAATAACCTAGAAAAATACATACAGATTTAACAACAAGATTTAGATGTATCATTAAAGCTCGTTAGTCTGCACCGGATTGGAAAAGCAGAGGAGATGTCACAGGCGAAGAGCAGGAGGGATCATTCGGTCCCTCCATGTTGTATAGCCCAATAAACAGCTGTCTGTTTCTCCTGTCCCCTTTCTCTCATCATGTGCTCCCTGCCTACCAATCACGTTCTCTCTCCTTCCTCTGTCCTCCCAGCCCTTATTCACAAATTGTAATGTCAGTGTCTACCTTATTCATCCACCTCTGGTCTTTTTCTCCTCGCCTGCCCTCCCCTCCGTTTATACCTCATTCCATCGGGCTGCCAGACGGTTGCATTGTTCCGTCACTGTGATCCTTTAATGCCATCCAATCGAGCCGGGAATATCTTGAAGGGATTTGGCCAGGGATGATTTCGGAGCTTTAAATACTGCTCGGGGATTTGCATCATTCAGAGATCCTGACTCCTAAAACAGGGATCCAAGTACCTCCTGCAAGACGTGGATTCAAACCTGGAATGGATCTACGGACATATGCATGAATACTTTTAGACTCTTTCCTTGGGTGTCCTCTGCACATCTGGCTTATTATGGGACAAATGTGGAAGTCCAGTTAATTCACATGAAAATTAATCTTTTCTACAATGCACAAACTGGGTCACCAAAAAGACAAGTTACACTATGGCTCTTTTGATGACTGCGACCAAGTCAGTTCCCTACAATGCATTGCTGGATATTCTATTTTCTCTGTATGATGTTAGAGATGCTGCATGCCTTAGCTGCCAAGAAAGAACAAACCTTGGGATTACAACAGAGCTTTTTGAACAGAAACAAAAGAGATGGTTGGTTTTAGTTTTGTTGTGCCCCAGTGAGCACAACCCAAAGTTCCAATATGGGGAAACCAGTCAGCGCAGTAGACAGCAAGTGAAGTGTTGTAAACATCACCGCTAACAAACAATAACAGTGTGAAAGAGAAGGACTGTGATAAACAAACCAAATGAACCCAAGTAAGACCAACAACAACAAAAAAAGCTTCTAAACTCGAGATACCATGGAGGAGGCAAAGAAAGCCATCAGTCCAGAGATGGCTGGTGGAACTGAGAGCGTGAGAGTTTGAAATGACTTCAGCAACGGCTGGCAAAACAAGGCATCACAGACGGTAGGGGCTGCGTTTGACGTGCGGCCTTTGGGCTCTCTAAACGCTGAGCTCTACACAATCCTATTTTCCTGCCTAAACACTGGGACACAGTCGCTAGAGAGACAGAGATGAAAGCAGTGTGTGTGTGTGTGTGTGTGTGTGTGTGTGTGTGTTCCCACTTTGCAGATGAAGCTTGGCCCTAGTAGCGCCCCAGGGGAAGTTCACAAACTACAGTGGGTGGACGATATATAAAGCGGAGTGTGAGAGAGAGACAACGGCGCAGAGCGGAAGAAAGACAATGTGCACGGGTCTCAATCGGCACAGGACCTTTGTAGATGCAGGGTCTTAACCGCAGCTCGCCTACAATCGACCCGCAAGCAAGCATATGCACACATGAAAAAACATCCACACGGAAACACACACACATCTGCACTTCCTTGCCACTCTGTAAGGGGATTAAGGGGACCTTCAAAGAGAGGCAGAGAGATTGGCCAGGGGCCTGTAGGGTCCCACTCCATGCCACTGGGGCACCAGGGCAGATTAAAACTGCCCGGGCTTCTCAGCATGCCTCCTCTCCCTACACACTGCATAAGGACATGTGACAAAACAAACCGGGAGCAGCCACAACCAGGTGGATTAGGAAGCGGGCTATTTCACAATGATGTCAGGGACCTGGGTGGTTGGGGACCAAAGTGCCTGTGTACGAGTGTGAACTGAAATTAAAAAAGGACAGTACAAGTGGGCAAGGCAATTTTGTAAGTGGTGCAGAGGGCCTGTGTACATAGAATGCACCTTCACTGGGGATCTTGGTGGACTTAAAGATCTAAATGAACGAGACAAGAGAAGAAACGGGACTAAATCCCCGAAGAGGGAAGAAATGAAAGCAGTGGATTAGAAACAGGATGATGTTTCAAGGAGGAACAGGGAACGAAGAACCCAGGAGACGGTGTAAAAGAGAAATGGCTAATTGCGGTGTGATGAAGCTGAGGTTTGGTTCAGGACAATAATAGACAAGTGAGCTACCACCAACACAAGAAGTCTTCTTAATTCTGGCCTGACATTTAGGCTTGTTCAACTAGAAAGACTTAATCATGCGTTTGTGTGAATCATTGTTGGATGATCCATCATCGTTAAGAATTTGATGGATTCAAATACATCCCTCGATGAAACATTGGTTCCATATGTTCAGAAATTTGCAGTGGTTGAAGCTAAATTGTTATATTTTTTGACGTAACTGCAGCATGTGTGCCTCGTGCAGATACCGCAACATATAAGTTGAGGCTTACGGTGACAACTGACATTACTTTAGAGCAAAGCATACGCATGTTACTGTGCTTCTGTTTCTCCCCTGATTCTTCACACCAGTGAGTTGGTGAATGACAGATATATAACAAGTGAGGAAAGGCGAGGACGGTGATGAAAGGTGCCATTCAGCACAAATGTTATTGCAATGGGAATCTTTTCCCCACTTTAGACTTTTTTTTACCATTTCTTGTGTGGCTCCGTGAGCAGACTCCTGATGATGAGGGCAACAGCCAGCTGAGTGGAATTCAAAGTCACACTGCCTCTTCCCTTGTTCTTGTTTTTATTGCTGCATTGTTCCGTCACCACGTGCAAGCACACATTTCTGAGACACAAACCCCCACAGCTAATAAGCGTACTATAGGTCTGCCCCTGGGGAGACACACATACACAAGAAATTCTAACACAATTACTCCTGTGAAGACAAAGTCAAATGGTGTTCATTTAAATAGCTCTATCTGATCTGAATCTATGTGCATTTCGGCGACATACAGGAGGCAGATGGGCAAAGCCTCCGAGATCGGCTGCAGAAGTCTGCCCGAATTTCAGTTGTAGGGCCAGGAAATTAAACGGCAGGAGGACAAGAGTAGGGAAGGTGGCCAGGCTTAGGCAGGTTGTTCCCTGCAGGGGTACCGCTTCCTTAGGGTTAGAACCACCTGTCTGCCCCCCAGGACCGCCATAGTGCTGGAGATGGGGAGATATGGGCAGATGGAGATGAACCCTTGGGCCAAGACTGGACCAAGTCCCTCCTGTTGGGCTTGAGCTGAAAGGAGGGACTTGGCACAAAGAAGCTCACTGGTTACTGTATGTAGAACAGCCATTAAAAGCTTAGACTGGAGGAATGTGTGCAACTTGGAAGTCATTTAAATTAGGTGCAAACTTGTAATAACGGAGGCGTTTGTGGCACATCCTCTCCACGCAATATATGAAAAACATATTGTGATAGTTCTATAATGCATCAGTGACTCTGGCATTGACAGCTCCAGCCTGTTCTGTGGTTTGTAACCTGTGTTGTTAACAGGCTGCGGTGGCCTTCAGGCCACTGCAGATACAGTAATGGAAGAGAGTGGTGAATGGCTTGTCCCCTCAATCATCCAGAGAGGAAATAACAGCAGCACACAGCAAGAGAAGGGCAAATACACATCAAAAACAAATAAAATGGGGAAGGACACACGCTTAAGGGGAAAACAGAGAGTGGAGAGATGGGCCGAAAGAAAGCAAGAGAAACACAGAAGAGAACGCAAGACACGGAAATAATCGCAATCCTTTAGTTGACCAGATACTGTAGGTGAAAGAAATAAATTATGGAGATATACAATACATATCGGCCCTCGTCTTTAATGCGAGTTACAGAGTTGGATGGGGTTTCTCTTCCTGCACATTTGTGAGCTGGCAAATACTAAATATTCTTTTTAGTCCTCTCAGAGGTGAGGCCAAAGTATAAAGTAGCAGCCAAATTCTTCTGCAAATAACTGTGGATCTTATGAGCAGTACTGGGAGGCCAGTCAGGGTCACACCTGAGCCTGCTTTCAGGTGTTTTCAGTTAATGCCAACATTCAGGCCAGAGGAGTCAAGCAGGCCTGTATTGGTGTCTGGAGTGTAGCTGAAGAGTGGTGGAAGGACTAGAGTTCTCTTGCTATTGGCATGTACAAATGTAGACACGCATGCTTGAGTATATATGGTTTCACCAGACAGGGTCAATCATGGTCACTCCCCACACATTAATCAATCAAATGGCATGCAGTAAAAGTCATTATTGACACGAGTGTCGGGAAAGCCGCATCTGTTTCCTGTGGTAAAACGGTTTGAGTGGTCAGTTCCAATTATCCACTTATCACCTCGAGATCATTAATTAGAGTCGATTTATACGCCACACAGTTTCGGTGTTTGCTCTCCTGGCTACACAGATCCAATAGGTGTCTGTGAAGTATCTGCCTCAGATGTGTTAGCGGGGCACATGAGGACCAGAAGGCCGGATAAATGAGTACAAACACTGACGATTTGAAGATGGATAATGATGAAAGTGGAGGACAAGAGGATGGCTGGGAGTCACAGGTCACACTGCCTTCTGGCCAGTTCCTATCTCTACTGCCTGGTAGTGAATGGAAGCTAAAACACACCACCCACCCACCCACCCACCCACCCAC
>NW_022282492.1:0-2755 GCF_004355925.1 Anarrhichthys ocellatus
GTCATCAATCTCCCTACGATTACGTCATCAATCTCCCTACGATTACGGTCAGACTGTTAAAAACATCTTCAGGATTAACAAATGACATCAAATTAATATTTTGTACAAATAAACGAGATGATTTGATTTGAACTTTTCACTTTAAATTTATAAAAACACAAAAACGTGTTCTTCTAAACTACAAGAACTATCTTTTGTTCTTTATAGTTTTAATATTTAGTCCTGCAGATTGAAATCTTTATGTATCTCCCATGTTGTAAATATTCTATCTTCCAACAGAACAAATCAAAAGTAAAAGTTAAGTCAGAGTCACTCTTCTTGATCTGTTGCAGCAGATCAGAGAGATTTCTCTTCAAACGTCTTTGTAACATCTGAACCTTGTGAGAGCTTCAGAGGACTCACAATGTCTTCTGTATCTGAGGACACAACTGGTACCATCAATACAATTCAAACAGGAAGTTTAAGAAGCTGTTTGTCTGATGAGCTTCATGTTTAAGAGCATATTGACATCACACTCAATGTGAAGCAAACATTCAACAAACAAACAAACAAACAAACAAACAGATTCAGCACCGATAGAACAGACTCCATCCAGAAAACAAGCGTTTTAAAAGTCGTCTTCTTGTCGTTTTACAGGAAGAACGAACAAAACATTAATTCAGACATTTTACAAATCTTCATCATTATGAAGTTAATTCTGCTTCATTTGAATATGTTTATGAGAATAAATCAGAGTGAAATCAATTATTGCTGCAATAAACCAGAGAATTCACATGGAGATCAGTTAGAAACAGTATATATATATATATAACTTATATTATATATAACTTATATATATAAGTTATATACTTATTAGAGTATATATATATATATATATGTAATATAGTATAATAGCACAATAGCACTGACATCAAAGACGTTTTGTACGCATACATAGTCAATAAAGCTGATTGTGATTTATATATTTATTCATTCATTAATCCTGAATTGTGAAGTGAATCTTCAGGAGGACAAACATTAACTCTTTGATGTTATGAATGTTTGATGATATTAATATATTATATTGATATTAAAGGATTAAGAGGATCATTAGTTATTTGTCGTCATATTTAAAATAATAATTTCTTTGATGATTGAATCTTTTTTCTTTATTATTATTTTAAATCATGAAATTAGAAATGAAAGAGAGAAGAAGAGAAACCGTGTGTGAGTTCCGGTGGAGGACGACCGATGATGATGATGATGATGAAGATGAAGATGATGGAGGTAGCGGACTCACCTGGACCTGGTACATGTCTCTGGCTCGGTCCTCCTGTAGCCGCCAGAGGTCCACCTCAGCCCGGCTCCACCGCAGAGACCCGCTCGGTTCTCTCTCTCCTCCCGCTGCCTCGCGGTTCTCAGTCCGCCGCAAGATAACGCGGATGTCCCGCGTAGTCCGCTCCGCCTCCCGGTCGGTGGTCCCGGGTCGTCCCGGTTCGTCCCGGTTCCGTTCGGTTCTTATGCTCAGAACCGTCCGACGCCGAAAGCACTCAATCCGGATGTGGTCTCGCTCCACTCCGGTGGAGGGCGGGACCACAATAAACCGAGAGAAGCCGAGATGAGCCGAGCGGAGCCGAGCGGACCCGAGCGGAAGTCAAGTTGCCCACCAACAAAGCGAGACTTCCTGTAAACAGATTTCACAATAAAAGCGTCGTTATGGAAGAAAGAAAGCATCTACGTTAATAAAATATTACATTTAATTACATTAAATATCCATCAGAAGTTAAATGTTCATCAGTTTTATTGATCTGAATCAAAGATGATTATTATAGTTTTAAACATTTATGTGATCCAAACATTTTAACATTTATGTTTATAATAAAGTTTATATTGAAATGCTTTTCTCAGAAACAGGAATCACTACACATGATGACGTATAATAATATATATATAAAGTTTGTGTTGCTTCAACCCAAATACCTAAGCAATCAAAATATTATTACAAATTATAGTTGCGATACTGTATGCTTTTATTTTGAAAGCAAAATTCCATTAAAAAATAATAATAATAATTAAAGCTGCGAGCAGCATTGACCGGGCCCTCGCAACTTCACGCACGTCGAGGGTACTAGCAGGACTCTGGCCATGCATTTCTGTGACCGTCATACACTGCGTGCACGCGTTAAACGGTATTTCCTGGCACTGGCAGGACTCTGGGTGACGTGGCCATGAATTTCTGTGACCATCACACTCTGCGTGCACGAGTGAGATGATATTTCCTGCGTAGACCAGCAGCGTAGCAAGATCATGTTGCCAGGTCTTAAGCCTCAAATATTTTGAGTGTACCTCCATTACAATCATAAATGTAAGCCTTTAAAGATCATTAAGAAAATGAATGTGCGTGAATGTGCTTCAGTGTTTGTAACATAACAGACTGTCAGTTTACTGGGATGGGGTTCAACTCCCTGCAGTGTCCTGCTGATTGTATTTATAAAAGGTACCATCATGACATCACGTCATGGACCTCGTAGCTTTATGACATCGACTCTCTTTCCTTCTGGTTTCTGTAACAACTCGCTTATTATTATGTTGTTACTTGTTATTTAATATTAATAAGACTTTTACTTTTGATTTTGATTTTATTACATTTAACTGAATGCAGTTATTCTGAACAGAGAAATCTGTTTCACCTGTCTGTCTGTCTGTCTGTCTGTCTGTTTCTCTGTCTGTCTGTCTGTCTGTCTCTCTGTCTGTCTGTCTCTCTGTCTATCTGTCT
>NW_022282492.1:5436-7471 GCF_004355925.1 Anarrhichthys ocellatus
GCGTGCCCGTCCTGCTTCAAAAGGGGGAAGCGTCGATCACCGAAACCATGATTTTCTAACAGTACAATGTTAAATAAAGTCAAAGAAAGAGCCTCTTTTTACTCCGCTGACGAGCAGGAGATGATCATGAACGCATATGAGGAATTCAAGACCATAATCACGGCTAAATATAACACCTCCACCGCTGCGAGGGCTAGACAAGAAGCACGCAAAATATCACAGACACGTTAAATGCGTAAGTGTTGTAAATGTATCGGCTCATTTTAATGCCTCATCGCCCCAATCAATCAGATGATATGTCTTTAAATGAGCTGCTGGCAGTAGGCTTAATGAATGCATCATCCAATGAGATCTATAGCGACAATAATGATCTCAACTCTTTCACAATAAGATAAAAACAAGCCCAAAGAGCATCTACTGATCCTCATTAATATGAGGATATATGTACTGTATGCCCTCATGTATCATGTACTATATATGTGTATATACATGTATGTGTAGATCACCATATAGAACTAGTTTGAATCTGTGTGTGTGAATCTGTGTGTGGGCGGATCAGTGTGTGTGTGTGTATTATTCATCATCACACATTCAATCAACTGAAGCAGTGAAGATCAATAGTGTGTGATTCTCTCTGTTCTTATCATGAGTCCACCTTCATCATGTTCTACAGTAATGATATGCTGGTGTACTAATAACACTGTCATATCATTATGAGTGCTTTAACCCTCATGTATGCAACGCAGCCATCAAGAGGACATGGGAGCAAGTAAACACTAACACACACACATTACTCAGAATGCTGAGTCAGTACAATATGTGCCATGGTGATGTAATGAACACATCCATAAGTTTATTAAGCGCCTAATAAACTTTACCAACAGCACGGCATGCAGCGGCTTTCCCGATGTTCTCCGCATCGCCGACACTGTACAACAATGTACCACTCGCAGAACAGCTCAAGGCTGCATCCAGTGTGTGAGACATCAGTGCTCGGCTGCAGCGTGTGGTGTTCAATGTATGCTCCAGAAGGTCTGTAAATAAATGATTCCTTGTGGGCAGAATGGATAGCGCTCGTATAGGAAGTCATCGTGATGTGATAACGGATCTTGGCGATGTGGAAGAACTCTCTCCCTATAAAACGCTAATCTAACTAATATCCTCCTTCATCAGTGGATCTCTGAGGAAGGGAGCTGTACATTAATGCAATAGAGGCTTCTTAGTTTGCTCAGCTGCTTTAATGGATCACCGTGTGTCTCACTTTACATGCATTTCTGGAACTCCCGTATAACCCCCGGTAGATGCGCAAGCGCATTAGACTACCGTATGTGACAGGAGCTGCCATGTTTTCCGGGGGAGTGGCAGCTTATCCAGCTACCTTCAGTTAGCCTGCGCTGGAGCAGCTTCAAGCTTATGGATGTGTTGCCATGGTGATTTTGCCAAACTTGCTTCGTGGAACCGAAAAGCCTGATCTACGTCATCTTATCCTGAAAAGTATCCGGCTAACTCAGTTAGCCACGTACGAGGAACGGGGCCCTGGAAAGCTTTGCTAGCCTGATGTGTTTAAAGTGTTTAAACCAAATGTTATTGCCCTTTTGTTCATATAGCAGTACTTTCAAAATGAAAGTGCACAATACACTACTTTTTAATTCATTATTGAACTTTGCCATAACAATGAGATTAATCGCAATTAATCGCAAAAAATCCATGCGATTAATCAAGATTAAAAATGATATGTATGTATTCATACATATATATATAAATATATTTATATTTATATATATATATATACATATATATATATATGGCACTAAATAGTGCAAGTTAGATATTATTGTAATGTTCTGGACCTTTGCACTCAGATATTTTCTCAATCTGGACCTTTTAGAATTTTAGTTGAATGCCCCTGCTCTAGTATAACATAACATAATGTAGTTTATCACCATAACGTAGTTTATCAACATAACGTAGTTTATCACCATAACGTTGTTTATCAACATAACGTAGTTTATCACCATAACGTTGTTTATCAACA
>NW_022282493.1:0-7470 GCF_004355925.1 Anarrhichthys ocellatus
ACACACACACACACACACACACACACACACACACACACACACACACAAGCATGTGCGTAGCAAGCACACATACCGATGCGCTCCTGTCCATCAGCGGAAAAGCCACTCAATAAAGCTGCTCTATCCACAAGAATCAGATTCAATCAATGAGTCCTATTTGTGAAATCAGCAGAGCGGTAAAAGCTATCAGGGAGGAGCAAGTCGGAGGGATGAGGGGGAGAGGAGCGGGGGAGGGAGGAAAAGGGAGACGGTAGTGCGATGAGCTAAAAGGAGGTGAGCCGTGTCCCACCGCCGCTAACCGACAACTCTGCGATGAGGTCACTAGATGCATGCTAAATCACTGTCATGCTGCACTCGGTTCTGCCTCTCTCCCGATCAAAGCTTCATGAGTTGATGACAAACAAACTGTAGCTGAAGCCAATTGTTACAGACAATGCAGCTCGTGTTCGATGCTGTATGTGCACGTGCACAACAATAAGCAACAGATGAGCAGCTGCATGAGAGTGTTTATAAGGCCGCACCCTCACTCCCCCGTGCATCCCCCCCGACTCCGGGCCCTTTCCCATCCATCTCACCCGCAGATAAACACAACAGGCGCCTGGATCAGGTCGGATGAATTTGCTCATGTCTCTGGCTGCAGCTGAGGGGGAGTTTTTTGCTCATATCTGGCAGGAGTCACCGTCTATGCAGCTCAGCTCCACTAACAGCTCAGCTTTGCGGAGATGAAATGATGAGTGGAGAGACAGATAGAATGAGAGGTGGAACAAAATAGTACCAGGAGGAGGGGAAAAAAAAGTGCTGCTGACCCAACTACAAGAGAAAATGTGAATAAATCTCTGAGTTGGTGGAGAGATATGCAAGAAGAAGAAAAGGGAGAGCGGGAGAATACGAGACAGGAAAAGACAAGACAGCGTAGTAAAAAACCAATTTGTCTGCTCCCGAGAGGGCTGACACTGGCTAAAGCCTGCTTTTCCTTCCCTGGCCTCACTGCCAGTCATCACAAACAGGCGTATGCGCACATGTGTGTACACACACACACACACACACACACACACACACACACACACACAAGGCCTGACCGGGGCCAGGGTCCCTCCAAACTACTCCAATTACCTCAGCAGTAAACACAGCCTGCCCTGGCTGCCTCCTGGGATACAGAGAGGCAGAATGTGTAGAACTGAGAACCAGAGGAGATGGGGGAGGGGGGGGGGGGGGAAAAAAAATCCTACAGAGTGGAGGAGAAGAGTATTGGGGAGGGAGGAGTAGATGACTTTATGTAGAGGGGTGGAACTGGTAGCGGCAGCAGCAGCTGGTTTTCCTCCCGTACCCCTCCCTCTCTCACCTTCTTTTTGGTTCCTTCCCAAACTCCAACATCTGGAGGAAAGTGATTACTCTCGCCACGCTGCCAAGACGACTTATCAACAATTCCACACTCTCCAGAAGCGTAAGGTTAGAGAGGAGGACGGAATGAGTACGTGTAGCGAGCTTCAAAACTTCTCCGCACTAAATAAACAAGTGACAAGGATGTTTAATCAATTCAAGGTAGCTAAAGCAAACTTAGAAGTTGGATTGGGGTAAGAAAGGAAAACATGTGCAGCAAACCTGATTCCCATGTTTTCAACGACAAGACTATCAATCAAACGTATTGAAAAAACGCGTATATGCCACAAACATCTTTTTCTTTATGGAAAACCATGCATCAATCAAATACTAAAGGAAAGTAAACACTACATAGAAACAAACCCTTTTTGACTGTATATCAATCAACTACAGGAGAATAAACACTGCACAAACAGATATAAACTTTTTCCTTTTCTCTCATAAAAAGCACTTTTAAAGAACGTACTGGAGTAAGTGCTGCATGTCCTTTCTCAAATTCACCGTTGCACTTTCAAAGGCAATTTTCTTTCCTCTGCCGTGCTCTTCGGCTTTTGTGAACATATCTGCCAAGGGAATCAGGCCTCAACTGTATTTTCCTTTTTCCCCAAAGACTAACAAACGCAATCTCCTGCAACTCCCCTCTGTCTTACACCTCCACAGCACCCCAGCAAAGCCGCTTTATTTCTCCTTTCCTCCTTTGCTCCCGTCCTCGCTCCCAGACAGCTCTGTTAGCGATGTGCGCCATTAGTCATGCTAAACCACCAACACACTAGCTCATTAGCATAGAAGTGAACCTGACTCCAGTCAGATTATTACAAACTCATCACGGCTGCTCCGCCCCATTACTGTCAATCAGGCAGCTTACCGAGGAACAGTTTAAAGTGGCACATTACAAAGTCAGGAACCAACTCTTCTGTTAATACTTCATTTCCTGCATCATAACAAAGCTCATGAGGGCCAAGGCCTCAGAGTGTTCTGTCATGTGCATGCGTTGGCTGGTGCTCTGGGTGTTACTACGCGTTGCAGAGAAGTAGAATGTAATTGGTGGAGCCTAGTTTACTTCCACAGCTCCTCTTTATTATCCATTACATGCAAAGTAAGCATGGTTGGAGGACGAAGCCTGGGCCCTGGCACCGGCTCCTGGATCTATGGGGCTTATAATAGCTTTCTATTGTGATGAAAGGGGTGAAGTGGGCAGCCTTGGTTCTCTGAGCTCGTCCCATCAGTATCAACTGACACACACATACATAGACTCACTGCCACCGACAGGAGAAAGGAGAGGAAAAAAGAGAAGGACCGAAACTCTGTTTTTCTACCAGCTCGGTGCACTCTCTTGAACTGAAAGAAACTGTTTTTTCCTCTCCCATCCAAAGCATTTCTAGTAGTACAAGAGGAAATTCTGAGTGATCTTGTTTATCCTCAGAGACCGGGCTGTTATTCCATGTAACATAACAGCATTAAGAGCGGATTAATCTTCGCATAAATAACCTAGAAAAATACATACAGATTTAACAACAAGATTTAGATGTATCATTAAAGCTCGTTAGTCTGCACCGGATTGGAAAAGCAGAGGAGATGTCACAGGCGAAGAGCAGGAGGGATCATTCGGTCCCTCCATGTTGTATAGCCCAATAAACAGCTGTCTGTTTCTCCTGTCCCCTTTCTCTCATCATGTGCTCCCTGCCTACCAATCACGTTCTCTCTCCTTCCTCTGTCCTCCCAGCCCTTATTCACAAATTGTAATGTCAGTGTCTACCTTATTCATCCACCTCTGGTCTTTTTCTCCTCGCCTGCCCTCCCCTCCGTTTATACCTCATTCCATCGGGCTGCCAGACGGTTGCATTGTTCCGTCACTGTGATCCTTTAATGCCATCCAATCGAGCCGGGAATATCTTGAAGGGATTTGGCCAGGGATGATTTCGGAGCTTTAAATACTGCTCGGGGATTTGCATCATTCAGAGATCCTGACTCCTAAAACAGGGATCCAAGTACCTCCTGCAAGACGTGGATTCAAACCTGGAATGGATCTACGGACATATGCATGAATACTTTTAGACTCTTTCCTTGGGTGTCCTCTGCACATCTGGCTTATTATGGGACAAATGTGGAAGTCCAGTTAATTCACATGAAAATTAATCTTTTCTACAATGCACAAACTGGGTCACCAAAAAGACAAGTTACACTATGGCTCTTTTGATGACTGCGACCAAGTCAGTTCCCTACAATGCATTGCTGGATATTCTATTTTCTCTGTATGATGTTAGAGATGCTGCATGCCTTAGCTGCCAAGAAAGAACAAACCTTGGGATTACAACAGAGCTTTTTGAACAGAAACAAAAGAGATGGTTGGTTTTAGTTTTGTTGTGCCCCAGTGAGCACAACCCAAAGTTCCAATATGGGGAAACCAGTCAGCGCAGTAGACAGCAAGTGAAGTGTTGTAAACATCACCGCTAACAAACAATAACAGTGTGAAAGAGAAGGACTGTGATAAACAAACCAAATGAACCCAAGTAAGACCAACAACAACAAAAAAAGCTTCTAAACTCGAGATACCATGGAGGAGGCAAAGAAAGCCATCAGTCCAGAGATGGCTGGTGGAACTGAGAGCGTGAGAGTTTGAAATGACTTCAGCAACGGCTGGCAAAACAAGGCATCACAGACGGTAGGGGCTGCGTTTGACGTGCGGCCTTTGGGCTCTCTAAACGCTGAGCTCTACACAATCCTATTTTCCTGCCTAAACACTGGGACACAGTCGCTAGAGAGACAGAGATGAAAGCAGTGTGTGTGTGTGTGTGTGTGTGTGTGTGTGTGTGTTCCCACTTTGCAGATGAAGCTTGGCCCTAGTAGCGCCCCAGGGGAAGTTCACAAACTACAGTGGGTGGACGATATATAAAGCGGAGTGTGAGAGAGAGACAACGGCGCAGAGCGGAAGAAAGACAATGTGCACGGGTCTCAATCGGCACAGGACCTTTGTAGATGCAGGGTCTTAACCGCAGCTCGCCTACAATCGACCCGCAAGCAAGCATATGCACACATGAAAAAACATCCACACGGAAACACACACACATCTGCACTTCCTTGCCACTCTGTAAGGGGATTAAGGGGACCTTCAAAGAGAGGCAGAGAGATTGGCCAGGGGCCTGTAGGGTCCCACTCCATGCCACTGGGGCACCAGGGCAGATTAAAACTGCCCGGGCTTCTCAGCATGCCTCCTCTCCCTACACACTGCATAAGGACATGTGACAAAACAAACCGGGAGCAGCCACAACCAGGTGGATTAGGAAGCGGGCTATTTCACAATGATGTCAGGGACCTGGGTGGTTGGGGACCAAAGTGCCTGTGTACGAGTGTGAACTGAAATTAAAAAAGGACAGTACAAGTGGGCAAGGCAATTTTGTAAGTGGTGCAGAGGGCCTGTGTACATAGAATGCACCTTCACTGGGGATCTTGGTGGACTTAAAGATCTAAATGAACGAGACAAGAGAAGAAACGGGACTAAATCCCCGAAGAGGGAAGAAATGAAAGCAGTGGATTAGAAACAGGATGATGTTTCAAGGAGGAACAGGGAACGAAGAACCCAGGAGACGGTGTAAAAGAGAAATGGCTAATTGCGGTGTGATGAAGCTGAGGTTTGGTTCAGGACAATAATAGACAAGTGAGCTACCACCAACACAAGAAGTCTTCTTAATTCTGGCCTGACATTTAGGCTTGTTCAACTAGAAAGACTTAATCATGCGTTTGTGTGAATCATTGTTGGATGATCCATCATCGTTAAGAATTTGATGGATTCAAATACATCCCTCGATGAAACATTGGTTCCATATGTTCAGAAATTTGCAGTGGTTGAAGCTAAATTGTTATATTTTTTGACGTAACTGCAGCATGTGTGCCTCGTGCAGATACCGCAACATATAAGTTGAGGCTTACGGTGACAACTGACATTACTTTAGAGCAAAGCATACGCATGTTACTGTGCTTCTGTTTCTCCCCTGATTCTTCACACCAGTGAGTTGGTGAATGACAGATATATAACAAGTGAGGAAAGGCGAGGACGGTGATGAAAGGTGCCATTCAGCACAAATGTTATTGCAATGGGAATCTTTTCCCCACTTTAGACTTTTTTTTACCATTTCTTGTGTGGCTCCGTGAGCAGACTCCTGATGATGAGGGCAACAGCCAGCTGAGTGGAATTCAAAGTCACACTGCCTCTTCCCTTGTTCTTGTTTTTATTGCTGCATTGTTCCGTCACCACGTGCAAGCACACATTTCTGAGACACAAACCCCCACAGCTAATAAGCGTACTATAGGTCTGCCCCTGGGGAGACACACATACACAAGAAATTCTAACACAATTACTCCTGTGAAGACAAAGTCAAATGGTGTTCATTTAAATAGCTCTATCTGATCTGAATCTATGTGCATTTCGGCGACATACAGGAGGCAGATGGGCAAAGCCTCCGAGATCGGCTGCAGAAGTCTGCCCGAATTTCAGTTGTAGGGCCAGGAAATTAAACGGCAGGAGGACAAGAGTAGGGAAGGTGGCCAGGCTTAGGCAGGTTGTTCCCTGCAGGGGTACCGCTTCCTTAGGGTTAGAACCACCTGTCTGCCCCCCAGGACCGCCATAGTGCTGGAGATGGGGAGATATGGGCAGATGGAGATGAACCCTTGGGCCAAGACTGGACCAAGTCCCTCCTGTTGGGCTTGAGCTGAAAGGAGGGACTTGGCACAAAGAAGCTCACTGGTTACTGTATGTAGAACAGCCATTAAAAGCTTAGACTGGAGGAATGTGTGCAACTTGGAAGTCATTTAAATTAGGTGCAAACTTGTAATAACGGAGGCGTTTGTGGCACATCCTCTCCACGCAATATATGAAAAACATATTGTGATAGTTCTATAATGCATCAGTGACTCTGGCATTGACAGCTCCAGCCTGTTCTGTGGTTTGTAACCTGTGTTGTTAACAGGCTGCGGTGGCCTTCAGGCCACTGCAGATACAGTAATGGAAGAGAGTGGTGAATGGCTTGTCCCCTCAATCATCCAGAGAGGAAATAACAGCAGCACACAGCAAGAGAAGGGCAAATACACATCAAAAACAAATAAAATGGGGAAGGACACACGCTTAAGGGGAAAACAGAGAGTGGAGAGATGGGCCGAAAGAAAGCAAGAGAAACACAGAAGAGAACGCAAGACACGGAAATAATCGCAATCCTTTAGTTGACCAGATACTGTAGGTGAAAGAAATAAATTATGGAGATATACAATACATATCGGCCCTCGTCTTTAATGCGAGTTACAGAGTTGGATGGGGTTTCTCTTCCTGCACATTTGTGAGCTGGCAAATACTAAATATTCTTTTTAGTCCTCTCAGAGGTGAGGCCAAAGTATAAAGTAGCAGCCAAATTCTTCTGCAAATAACTGTGGATCTTATGAGCAGTACTGGGAGGCCAGTCAGGGTCACACCTGAGCCTGCTTTCAGGTGTTTTCAGTTAATGCCAACATTCAGGCCAGAGGAGTCAAGCAGGCCTGTATTGGTGTCTGGAGTGTAGCTGAAGAGTGGTGGAAGGACTAGAGTTCTCTTGCTATTGGCATGTACAAATGTAGACACGCATGCTTGAGTATATATGGTTTCACCAGACAGGGTCAATCATGGTCACTCCCCACACATTAACCAATCAAATGGCATGCAGTAAAAGTCATTATTGACACGAGTGTCGGGAAAGCCGCATCTGTTTCCTGTGGTAAAACGGTTTGAGTGGTCAGTTCCAATTATCCACTTATCACCTCGAGATCATTAATTAGAGTCGATTTATACGCCACACAGTTTCGGTGTTTGCTCTCCTGGCTACACAGATCCAATAGGTGTCTGTGAAGTATCTGCCTCAGATGTGTTAGCGGGGCACATGAGGACCAGAAGGCCGGATAAATGAGTACAAACACTGACGATTTGAAGATGGATAATGATGAAAGTGGAGGACAAGAGGATGGCTGGGAGTCACAGGTCACACTGCCTTCTGGCCAGTTCCTATCTCTACTGCCTGGTAGTGAATGGAAGCTAAAACACACCACCCACCCACCCACCCACCCACCCAC